>NC_085844.1:3781518-3916518 GCF_035594765.1 Anolis carolinensis | reverse complement strand
AAGGAAGGAAGGAAGGAAGGAGAAAAAGAAGGAAGGAAGGAGAGAAGGAAGGAAGGAAGGAAGGATTGAAGGAAGGAAAGAGAGAAGGAAGGAAGGAAGGAGAAAAGGAAGGAAGGAAGGAAGGAAGGAAGGAAGGAAGGAAGGATTGAAGGAAGGAAAGAGAGAAGGAAGGAAGGAAGGTGAAAAAGAAGGAAGGAAGGAAGGAAGGAAGGAAGGAAGGAAGGAAGGTGAAAAAGAAGGAAGGAAGGAAGGAAGGAAGGAAGGAAAGAGAGAAGGAAGGAAGGAAGGAAGGAAGGAAGGAAGGAAGGAAGGAAAGAGAGAAGGAAGGAAGGAGAAAAGGAAGGAAGGAAGGAAGGAAGGAAGGATTGAAGGAAGGAAAGAGAGAAGGAAGGAAGGAAGGAAGGAAGGAAGGAAGAAAAGGAAGGAAGGAAGGAGAGAAGGAAGAAAAGAAGGAAGGAAGGAAGGAAGGAAGGAAGGAAGGAGAAAAAGAAGGAAGGAAGGAAGGAAGGAAGGAGAAAAAGAAGGAAGGAAGGAGAGAAGGAAGGAAGGAAGGAAGGATTGAAGGAAGGAAAGAGAGAAGGAAGGAAGGAAGGAGAAAAGGAAGGAAGGAAGGAAGGAAGGAAGGAAGGATTGAAGGAAGGAAAGAGAGAAGGAAGGAAGGAAGGAAGGAAGGAAGGAAGGAAGAAAAGGAAGGAAGGAAGGAGAGAAGGAAGAAAAGAAGGAAGGAAGGAAGGAAGGAAGGAAGGAAGGAAGGAAGGAAGGAAGGAGAAAAGAAGGAAGGAAGGAAGGAAGGAGAAAAAGAAGGAAGGAAGGAAGGAAGGAGAAAAAGAAGGAAGGAAGGAAGGAAGGAAGGAAGGAAGGAAGGAAGGAAGGAAGGAAGGAAGGAAGGAAGGAAGGAAGGAAGGAGAAAAAGAAGGAAGGAAGGAGAGAGAAGGAAGGAAAGAGAGAAGGAAGGAAGGAAGGAAGAGAGAAGGAAGGAAGGAAGGATTAGAAGGAAGGAAAGCGAGAAGGAAGGAAGGAAGGAGAAAAGGAAGGAAGGAAGGAACGAAGGAAGGAAGGAAGGAAGGAAGGAAGGAAGGAAAGCGCTGTCCCGGGTGCTGCCCCTTCCTCCTCCTCCTCTTCCTCCTCTTCGTGGGGGGTCCGGGGGGGGGGCTCACAACCCCCCCCCCACCAATACTGACGTCACTCGGGAGCGGCGTGGTTGGCCCGGGAGGCGCGTGACGCGTGTCGGCGGCTCTCCAATCGGGTTCAAAAGGCGAGCCTGGAAGGGGGGAGGGGACTGGGGTCTGGCTCCCCCCGGCGCCCCCCTCCCCTCCTCCTCTTCTTTCCTTCCTTCCTTCCTTCTTTCCTTCCTCTCCGGAGCCATGGAGAGCGTCCCCGGCATCCCCAGGCGCGGGAGGCGGCGGCAGAGGCTCCAGGTGAGCGGCCGAGGGCGGCAGGGGGCTCGGGGGTCCATCCGGTCCTTATTTGCCCCCAATTTGCTCCCTATTAACCCTTGGAACTCCCTGCTGCTTGGAAGAGCGGGGCTCATTTGGGTCCAGAACTCCTAGAAGCCTAGAATTGGATGGGAACCCCGAAAGTCCCTTTTCTGATCAATGGATCAATAAGTTGATTGGATGTTGTTGTCTGTCTTCCGGGCTGTCTGGCCATGTCCCAGAAGCATTCTCTCCTGACGTTTCGCCCACATCTATGGCAGGCATCCTCACAGGTTGTGAGGTATATGGAGAAACTCAGCAAGGAAGATATATATATATATATATATATATATATATATATATATATATATATAATATGTGGAGGTTCCAGAAGCACTCTCTCCTGACGTTTCGCCCACACCTATGGCAGGCGTCCCTCAGAGGTTGTGAGGTATATGGAGAAACTCAGCAAGGAAGGTATATATATATATATATATATATATATATATATATATATATATATATATATATATAATATGTGGAGGTTCCAGAAGCACTCTCTCCTGACGTTTCGCCCACACCTATGGCAGGCGTCCTCAGAGGTTGTGAGGTATATGGAGAAACTCAGCAAGGAAGGTATATATATATATATATATCTCTGTGGAGGTTCCAGAAGCACTCTCTCCTGACGTTTCGCCCACACCTATGGCAGGCGTCCTCAGAGACTGTGAGGTATATGGAGAAACTAAGCAAGGAAGTCCAGGGTGAGAGAAGAACTCTATGTCAGTAAAGGCCAGTGTGAATGTTGTAGGTAGTCAACTCAATTAGCATTTAATAGCTTCATCTCCTGCCTGGGGACATCCTTTGTTGAGAGTCGTTAGCTGCCCCTGGTTGATTCATGTCTGGAACTCCTCTGTATTGAATGTTGCTTCTTATTTACTGTTCTGATTTTTGAGTTTTTTTTTTAATACTGGTAGCCATCCTTTGTTCAGAGTCGTTAGCTGCCCCTGGTTGATTCCTGTCTGGAACTCCTCTGTATTGAGTGTTGCTTTTTATTTACTGTCCTGATTTTTGAGTTTTTTTAATACTGGTGGCTATCCTTTGTTCAGAGTCGTTAGCTGCCCCTGGTTGGTTCATGTCTGGAACTCCTCTGTTTTCATAGTGTTGCTTCTCATTTACTGTTCTGATTTTTGAGTTTTTTTAATACTGGTAGCCATCCTTTGTTCAGAGTCGTTAGCTGCTCCTGGTTGATTCCTGTCTGGAACTCTTCTATTTTCAGAGTGTTTCTTCTTATTTACTGTTCTGATTTTTGAGGTTTTTTTTAATACTGGTAGCCAGATTTTTGTTCATTTTCATGGTTTCCTCCTTTCTGTTGAAGTTGTCCACATGCTTCTTGTGGATTTCAGCAGCTTCTCTGTGTCATCTGACATGATAGTTGTTGGAGTGGTAAAGTGGTCAAGTTGATTGAATTCTAGACCTGGAAGGGGTTCCAAGGGCCATCCAGTCTAACAACTCAATATCTTTCTGATCAATTGATTGATGAGTTGATTGATTAATCAGACACTAGAGCCAGAAGGGGTTCCAAGGGCCATTCAGTCTAACAACCCAATGCCTTTCTGATCAATTGATGGACGAGTTGATTGATTAATTGGACACTAGAGCCAGAAGGGGTTCCAAGGGCCATTCAGTCTAACAACCCAATGCCTTTCTGATCAATTGATGGATCAATGATCCATCAATTGATTTCTGATCAATGATTGATTAATTGGACACTAGACCTGGAAGGGGTTCCAAGGGCCATTCAGTCTAACAACCCAATGCCTTTCTAATCAATTGATGGACGAGTTGATTGATTAATCAGACACTAGAGCCAGAAGGGGTTCCAAGGGCCATTCAGTCTAACAACCCAATGCCTTTCTGATCAATTGATGGACGAGATGATTGATTAATCGGACACTAGAGCCAAAAGGGGTTCCAAGGGCCACCCAGTCTAACAACCCAATGCCTTTCTAATCAATTGATGGATGAGTTGATTGATTAATCAGACACTAGAGCCAGAAGGGGTTCCAAGGGCCATTCAGTCTAACAACCCAATGCCTTCCTGATCAATTGATGGATGAGTTGATTGATTAATCACACACTAGAGCCAGAAGGGGTTCCAAGGGCCATTCAGTCTAACAACCCAATGCCTTTCTAATCAATTGATGGACGAGTTGATTGATTAATCAGACACTAGAGCCAGAAGGGGTTCCAAGGGCCATTCAGTCTAACAACCCAATGCCTTTCTGATCAATTGATGGACGAGTTGATTGATTAATTGGACACTAGACCTGGAAGGGGTTCCAAGGGCCAGCCAGTCTAACAACCCAATGCCTTTCTGATCAATTGATGGACGAGATGATTGATTAATTGAACACTAGACCTGGAAGGGGTTCCAAGGGCCATTCAGTCTAACAACCCAATGCCTTTCTGATCAATTGATGGACGAGTTGATTGATTAATCAGACACTAGAGCCAGAAGGGGTTCCAAGGGCCATTCAGTCTAACAACCCAATGCCTTTCTGATCAATTGATGGACGAGATGATTGATTAATCGGACACTAGAGTCGGAAATGGTTCCAAGGGCCATCCAGTCCAACTTCATTCCCTGGATACTGTTCAGCAGAGGTTCGATGGACATCTATCGGGAGGGATTGGATAGTGGATTTATAATGCCTCCATGGCAAAAGGGGGCCCGACTGGGTGGCCTTTAGGGGTCCCTTCTCACAAACTCCAGGATTCTATAACTATAGGCTCTCAATGTCTTCAGCACCTTGGAAAGATCCTTTGGAAGCCTGTGTAGCTCAAAGCAGAAGAGTGGATTTATTACCAGATATTATTACAGGATAGTAGATGGCACTAGATTTCCTTTGATCTTGGGAGCTAAGCAGGGTCAATCCAGGTCAGGGCTTGGATGGGAGCCCGCTAAAGATGCTGCATTTCCGAATCAGGAAGTGGCAAAAACCTCTCTATTATTATTAGATAATATTACATCATCACGGGAGGCTTCTCCCATGTCTCTGCAAGCTAGAGCTGACAGACAGGAGCTCGCCTCTCTTGAGAACATACTGTAAGTGGCTTCTGGTGTGAGAGAACTGGCTGTCTACACAGACATTGCCCAGGGGACATTGCCCGGATGTATTACCATCCGGCTGGGCAGCTTCTCTCATGTCCCTGCATGGGAAGCTAGAGCTGACAGATGGGAGCTCACCCTGTCTCATGAATTCAAACTGGCAAACTTCAGGTCAGCAACCAGACCTTGTGGTCAGCAGTCCAGCCAGCACAAGCATTTAACCCATTATTATTAGATAATATGCAATCATTAAATAATAATATACTGTTACCTAAGACATATATTATTATTATTATTATTAGATAATATACTATCATTAAATAATAATATACAGTTATCTATGACCTATGATATTATTATTAATATTATATTATTATTAGATAATATACTATCATTAAATAATATATACTTTTATCTATGACCTTTGATAATATATTCTTATTATTATTAGAAAATATACTATCATTAAATAATAATATATACTGTTATCTATGACCTATGATAATATTATTATTATTATTATCATTAGATAATATACTATCATTAAATAATAATATACTATTATCTATGACCTATGATTTTATTATTATTATTATTAGATAATATACTATCATTAAATAATAATATACTGTTATCTAAGACATATGATAATATATTATTCTTAATAACAATAATAGATAATAATATATTATTAAATTATATATATATATATTAGGTGATATACTATCATTAAATAATAATATACTGTTATCTATCACCTATGATAATAAATTATTTTTATTAGATAATATACTATCATTAAATAATAATATACTGTTATCTATTACCTATATTATTATTATATTATTATTAGATAATATACTATCATCAAATAATAATATACTGTTATCTATGACCTATGATAATTTATTATTATTATTATTATTATTAGATAATATACTATCATTAAATAATAATATACTGTTATCTATTACCTATATTATTATTATATTATTATTAGATAATATACTATCATCAAATAATAATATACTGTTATCTATGACCTATGATAATTTATTATTATTATTATTATTAGATAATATACTATCATTAAATAATAATATACTGTTATCTATGACCTATGCTAATATATTAATATTATTATTATTATTATTATTAGATAATATACAATCATTAAAAATATACTGGTAATATATTATTATTCATAACAATAATAAATAATAAATTGATATATATATATATATATATATATATATATATATATATATATACCTATGGTAATAATAATTTGTAACCGCAACCATTTTTACTCCACCCCAGATACTAATGTTAATTGCATGTTAATGAAAAGGATCTTTTCTTTGCATGTATAAATAGGAAGGATTTTCATTCCATGGATGTGCAACTTCAGGGGATAATATTTCTGGAGATGAAAATAACACAAGCTAATAATTAATAATTCAGCAAGGAAGCCTTCAGTCTTCCTCTGCTTTTGTCTATGGAGCCATGACCCCACTTTGAGTTTTAACCTCAACTTTAGAGCAAGTTATCCAAGCCACTCAACCTGTTTTGAGATTTGAGTATATGGTCCTTAAAGTTCAGACTAAAACCCAGCACGGTTTTATTCTCCCACAGCCTGGGATGCTGGGAAAAGCAGTGAATCTATTCTGAGTTGGATCCTACTCCGTCTCTGAGCTCAGATCCAACCCAGGACTAGAACGGGGCTGTTATTTCCCCTGCCAGCCCAAAATCGCATTGGCCTTTTTAGCTGCAGCATCACTCCGTTGGCTCTTGCTCAGCTTATGCTCTACTAAGACTCCAAGATCCTTGTCCTGATTATCCCAGGTGAGGTCTGGCCCAAATTGAATAGAACGGGACTGTTATTTCCTCTGCCAGCCTAGGATCGCATTGGCCTTTTTAGCTGCAGCATCACTCCGTTGACTCTTGCTCAGCTTATGCTCTACTAAGACTCCGAGATCCTTGTCCTGATTATCCCAGGTGAGGTCTGGCCCAAACTGACTAGAATAGGTCTGTTATTTCCCCTGACAGCCCAAAATCGCATTGGCCTTTTTAGCTGCAGCATCACACCGTTGACTCATGCTCAGCTTATGCTCTACTAAACTCCGAGATCCTTGTCTTGATTATCCCAAGTGATATCTGGCCAAAACTGAATAGAACGGGGCTGTTATTTCCCCTGCCTGCCTAGAGTCGCATTGGTCTTTTTAGCTGCCGCATCACACCGTTGACTCATGCTCTCCTAGATCCCTTTCCCATGGACTGTTTTCATGCCAAGTATCTTTCATCCTATGTGCATTTCAGTGTATTATGGTCCTTTTCTTCTCGATTCGTTGATTGTTATTTCCCCTGCCTGCCTAGAATCGCATTGGCCTTTTTAGCTGCCGCACCACACCGTTGACTCATGCTCAGTTTATGCTCTCTTAGATCCCTTTCCCATGGACTGTTTTCATGCCAAGTATCTTTCATCCTATGTGCATTTCAGTGCATTACGGTCCATTTCTTCTCGATTTGTTGACTGTTATTTCCCCTGCCCTCCTAGAATCGCATTGGCCGTTTTAGCTGCCCCATCACACCGTTGACTCATGCTCTCTTAGATCTCTTTCCTATGGAATGTTTTCATGCCAGGTATCCTCCATCCTAGGTGCATTTCAGTGTACTATGGTCCATTTCTTCTTGGTTCGTTTTGGCATCTGTTTGGATCATTGGCCAAAACCAAATAGAATAGGACTGTTATTTCCCCTGCCAGCCTAGAATCGCATTGGCCTTTTTAGCTGCCGCACCACACCGTTGACTCATGCTCAGTTTATGCTCTCTAAGATCACTTTCCCATGGACTGCTTTCATGCCAGGTATCCCCCATCCTGTGTGCATTTCAGTGTATTATGGTCCTTTTCTTCTCGATTCGTTGACTGTTATTTCCCCTGCCAGCCTAGAATCGCATTGGCCTTTTTAGCTGCTGCATCACACCGTTGACTCATGCTCTCTTAGATCTCTTTCCTATAGAATGTTTTCATGCCAGGTATCCTCCATCCTATGTGCATTTCAGTGTACTATGGTCCATTTCTTCTTGGTTCGTTTTGGCATCCGTTAGGGTTATTGGCCAAAACCGAATATAATAGGATTGTTATTTCCCCTGACAGCCTAGAATCGCATTGGCCTTTTTAGCTGCCGCATCACACCGTTGACTCATGCTCTCCTAGATCCCTTTCCCATGGCCTGTTTTCATGCCAAGTATCTTTCATCCTATGTGCATTTCAGTGCATTACGGTCCATTTCTTCTCGATTCGTTGACTGTTATTTCCCCTGCCCTCCTAGAATCGCATTGGCCTTTTTAGCTGCCGCATCACACCGTTGACTCATGCTCTCTTAGATCTCTTTCCTATGGAATGTTTTCATGCCAGGTATCCTCCATCCTAGGTGCATTTCAGTGTACTATGGTCCATTTCTTCTTGGTTCGTTTTGGCATCTGTTTGGATCATTGGCCAAAACCAAATAGAATAGGACTGTTATTTCCCCTGCCAGCCTAGAATCGCATTGGCCTTTTTAGCTGCCGCACCACACCGTTGACTCATGCTCAGTTTATGCTCTCTAAGATCACTTTCCCATGGACTGCTTTCATGCCAGGTACCCTCCATCCTGTGTGCATTTCAGTGTATTATGGTCCTTTTCTTCTCGATTCGTTGATTGTTATTTCCCCTGCCAGCCTAGAATCGCATTGGCCTTTTTAGCTGCCGCACCACACCGTTGACTCATGCTCAGTTTATGCTCTCTAAGATCACTTTCCCATGGACTGCTTTCATGCCAGGTACCCTCCATCCTGTGTGCATTTCAGTGTATTATGGTCCTTTTCTTCTCGATTCGTTGATTGTTATTTCCCCTGCCAGCCTAGAATCGCATTGGCCTTTTTAGCTGCCGCACCACACCGTTGACTCATGCTCAGTTTATGCTCTCTAAGATCACTTTCCCATGGACTGCTTTCATGCCAGGTATCCTCCATCCTGTGTGCATTTCTTCTCGGTTCGTTTTGTCATTGGTTAGGATAATTTCGGACCAGGATCCTATCCGCTGGAGTATTAGCGATCCCTCCCAATTGGGTGCCAAGCATGCCTTCGATCTATTCCATCATGCAATCGTTCTTAAAAGCTCCAAATAGCCCTGCATTCCCTCCAGGATGCCTTTGGAGTGGGATGCTGGATCTTATGAATGGCCTGCAGCTCCATCCCTGGGTTCACTCGGGTTGCCATAGCTACTTATTCTGCAACGGCAACGACGACGGAAGCCATCGCCGGAGCAGGCAGGGAGTGCCGGGCTTCCTCTCGCCTTGCAACAAAAGAGCCGGGCGCCCAACCGTGCCGGGGTCACTGCCGTGGGTCCAGTGCGCATCGAGCAAGGCTTTGGCAAGTAGGTCTCCCACAGGTGCAGCTCCTTCTTCCTCTGTGCCGTTCCTTACTCACCTGTTGCTGCTTTCTGTTGACGGGTAAATGCAAGTTTATTTTCCTCGATTGCAAGGGATGTGCGGCTTCGTTGCAACCTCTGCAACACTCCTAAAGTTCTGGATGCACATTGCACATAAAAGCCTTCCTTTGGAGGCTTTGAAGCAGACGCGGGATGGCCATCTGTCAGGGGTGCTTTGAATGTGATTTTCCTCTTTCTTGACAAAATGGGGTTGGACTGGATAGCCTGTGAGGTCTCTCCCGACTCTGATTCTATGATTCTATGTGTTCTAGATGCATGAATGCATTGGGTCATATATTCCATTTACAGATTGGCTGCCTTGATTATTATTATTATTATTATTATTATTATTATCATTTTATTATGTCACAGCAAACAAGATAGATATGCTGGATTTCGTATCACAAAATCACAAGACGAACATTTCCCAAGTGTCTAGGACTGTGTGATGTATTATTATTATTATTATTATTATTATTATTATTATTATTATTATTTTATTATAACACAGAAAACAAGATAGACATGCTGGATTTTGTATCACAAAATCACAAGTCGAACACTTCCCAAGTGTCTAAGACTGTGTGATGTATTATTATTATTATTATTATTATTATTATTATTATTATTATTATTTTATTATGTCACAGCAAACAAGATAGACATGCTGGATTTCGTATCACAAAATCACAAGACGAACATTTCCCAAGTGTCTAGGACTGTGTGATGTATTATTATTATTATTATTATTATTATTATTATTATTATTATTATTATCATCATTTTATTATGTCACAGCAAACAAGATAGATATGCTGGATTTCGTATCACAAAATCACAAGTCGAACACTTCCCAAGTGTCTAGGACTGTGTGATGTATTATTATTATTATTATTATTATTATTATTATTATTATTATGACACAGAAAACAAGACGGATATGCTGGATTTCGTATCACAAAATCACAAGTCGAACACTTCCCAAGTGTCTAGGACTGTGTGATGTATTATTATTATTATTATTATTATTATTATTATTATTATTATTATTGTATGACACAGCAAACAAGATAGACATGCTGGATTTCGTTTCACAAAATCACAAGTCGAACACTTCCCAAGTGTCTAGGACTGTGTGATGTATTATTATTATTATTATTATTATTATTATTATTATTATTATTATTTTATTATAACACAGAAAACAAGATAGACATGCTGGATTTCGTATCACAAAATCACAAGTCGAACACTTCCCAAGTGTCTAGGACTGTGTGATGTATTTTCGGATGATGCGTGCAGATTATTATTATTATTATTATTATTATTACTGTATATACTCGAGTATAAGCCTCGTTTTTCAGCCCTTTTTTAGGGCTCAAAAAGCTCCCCTCGGCTTATACTTGAGTGAGGTTCCTAGCTGGCTAATATTCAGGTCGGCTTATTTGATTTATTTTTATTTATTTATTAAACTTATATACCGCTACTCCCAGTTTGGCTCGGAGCGGTTTACAAAAATAGATTAAAACAATACACTTGGCTTTAAAATAACAATAAAAACAACAATAAAAGCAACAATTATACTCGAGTGAGGTTCCTGGCCGGCTTCCATTCAGGTCGGATTATACTTCAGTATATAGGTAATCAGAGTTGGACAGTCTTATCTTATTAAAGTCTTATTATTATCTTAAATTACAGTTTTATATAAATACTAGCTGTGCCCGGCCACGCATTGCTGTGGCGAAGTATGGTGGTATGGGAAATAAAGTATTGAGGAATTGGTGGTAGATAAGGTAAAGGGTCCCCTGGGCTGAGTGGGTTGCTAGGAGACCAAGTGAGCGGAGCTTAGCCTTCTAACTGGCAGCAATTGGATAAAAACCGTTATTCCTCTCCCTCTAATTAGGACTTTATTTTTCTTTTCTTTTTGTTGTATCAACCTAGAGGCATGGATGAGGGGTTGTGCTGTCAATTTTCGAGGTTGTGGGGTGTTTACTTTTGTTGTTTTGTCCGCTGCCGTGATGCCATCACTCTTTTATATATATAGAAGATTCAAGAGCATTTAACCTACTAATATCTCAAATTTTATGTAATTTTATTAATACCTATTTTTATTTTTGAAATTGATCCGTAGCTGTTGCATTTCCCACCCTCGTCTTATACTCGAGTCAATACGTTTTCCCAGTTTTTGTGGTAAAATTAGGTGCCTTGGCTTATATTCGGGTTGGCTCATACTTGAGTATATACGGTATATTTATTTATATCCTGCTTTATCTCCACTGAAGGGGATTCAGTTGCATGATGTTGTCAATCAACATCAGGATCGAATTTCGCATGCTTTTTTATATAAAGCCAGTTGTGTTGGACTAGGGCTCCTTCTATAGTGCGATATGACATTGAACACTATTTGTGTCTTAATATTTGCACTAAAATGTGCGATGCAAGGCCAGAAAGTTATTTTTGTTCTTTACAATATGTTCTGTCTACTTGATCTTTATGAAACAAATTGCATTGGCAGTGTAGACTCAGATAATCCAGTTCAAAGCAGATAATGTGGACACTCTGCCTTGATATTCTGGATTATACAGCAGTGTAGAAGGGACCTGGGTCTCTGGGAGATCTGAGTTCAAATCCTTCCTTAGTGAGGAAAGAAAACATTAGATTTAGTGCACATAATGTGCCGGGAATGCGTTGTGTTACCTATTCATTGTCTTGAATATTCTCTGTCTTGGTTCAGTTGCACAATATTGTAAGGGTTGAGTGCATGCCTTCCTTATGTTAAAGTCAATGCTTTGAGTGTTGAACTAAGTATTTGGGAGACCGGAACCATTGGGCGCATTGCGCATAGATGTGCTGGGATATGTGGCTGCATTGGGCATATATTCATTTACACGTTGTCTGTCTTGATTCAGTTGCACAAGGGTTGAATGCATGCCTTACTTATGTTAAAACCAATGCTTTGAGTGTTGAACTAGGTGTTTGGGAGGGCGGAACCATTGGGCGCATTGCGCATAGATGTGCCGGGATATGTGGGTGCATTGGGCATATATTCATTTGCACATTACCTGCCTTGATTCAGTTGCACAAGGGTTGAATGCATGCCTTCCTTATGTTACATTCAATGCTTTGAGTGTTGAACTAAGTATTTGGGAGACCCGAACCATTGGGCGCATTGCGCATAGATGTGCTGGGATATGCGGGTGCATTGGGCATATATTCATTTGCACATTACCTGCCTTGATTCAGTTGCACAAGGGTTGAATGCATGCCTTACTTATGTTAAAGTCAATGCTTTGAGTGTTGAACTAAGTATTTGGGAGACTGGAACCATTGGTCGCATAGCGCATAGATGTGCCGGGATATGTGGGTGCATTGAGCATATATTCATTTGCACATTACCTGCCTTGATTCAGTTGCAGAAGGGTTGAATGCATGCCTTCCTTATGTTAAAACCAATGCTTTGAGTGTTGAACTAGGTGTTTGGGAGGGCGGAACCATTGGGCACATTGTGCATAGATGTGCTGGGATATGTGGCTGCATTGGGCATATATTCATTTACACGTTGTCTGTCTTGATTCAGTTGCACAAGGGTTGAATGCATGCTTTCCTTATGTTAAAACCAATGCTTTGAGTGTTGAACTAGGTGTTTGGGAGACCGGAGTTTGAATCCTTCCTTAGACAAAGAAACTTATTGAGCGCATTGCGCATAGATGTGCCAGGATATTTGGGTGCATTTGGTATAGATTCATTTACATGTTGTTTGCTTTGATTCAGTTGCGCAAGGGTTGAATGCATGCCTTCCTTATGTTCGTACCAATGGTTGAACTAAAGATTTGGAAGACCTGAATTCGAATCCTTCCTTTGCCAAAGAAACTCATTAGGCAGCTATGGATAAAGCTGAGGACAGGTTTGCTATGAGTTGAATTTGCATAACAAGAAAGCTCAAATACTTTGAATACTGGATTTCGATTTGGAGTTAAACCACAGTTCAAACCACATTATGTCAATCTAAGAGGAAGACAGTGGCCTTTACGGGAATCAGCATTATGTTTTGTTTTGAATGTTAGGCTAAGAGAGACCAGAGTTCAAATCCCTGTCATGGAAATCTTGGACAAGTCACACTCTCTCAGCCTCAGAGAGAAGCATTAGTGAACCTCATTTGCTAGAATGACCTATAAGGCATTTTGATGTGTTTGTTGTGGTGGATGCTTACTATAAAGGTAAAGGTTTCCCCTGACGTTAAGTCCAGTCGTGTCCGACTTTGGGTGTTGGTGTTCATCTCTATTTCTAGGCCGAAGAGCCAGCGTTGTCCATAGACACCTCCAAAATCATGTGGCCACTGGCATGACTGCATGGAGCGCCATTACTTTCCCGCTGGAACGGTACCTATTGATCTACTCACATTTGAAAGTTTTCGAATTGCTAGGTTGGCAGAAGCTGGGGCTAACAGCAGGAGCTCACCCTGCTCTCCAGATTCGAACCTGGCAACCTTTTGGTCCGCAAGTTCAGCAGCTCAGCGGTTTAACCCAGATTTTCCTTGGCCTCTCCAAGTATGGTTTCAATGACAAAGCCAGGACTCTGAACCCATGACTTTGTCCGTCTCATGCTCATGTTTTGAAAGATCTTCGATGGCACCTTAAAGAAGTGTTTCTAATCTTTCCTAATGCCACAACCCCTTAATACAGACCCCCCCCAACCATAAAATTATTTTCGTTGCTACTTCATAACTCTAATTTTGCTGCTGTTGTGAATCGTAATGTAAATATCTGATATGCAGGATGTATTTTCATTCACTGGACCACATTTGTCACAAATACTCGATACACCCAATTTTGAATACCGGCAGGGTTGGGAAAGGGATTGAGTTTGTCATTTGGGAGTTATAGCTGCTGGGATTTAATGTTCACCTACAATCAAAGAGCATTCTGAACTCCACCAACAATAGATGGCACACAGAACTCCCACGACCAACAGAAAATACTGGGAGGGTTTGGTGAGCATTGACCTTGAGTTTGGGAGTTGTAGTTCACTTATATCCAGAGAGCACTGTGGACTCAAACAAGGATGGATCTGGACCAAACTTGGCACGAATACTCAATATGTCCAAATTTGAACATTGGAGGTTATAGACCTTGACATTTGGGAGTTGTAGTTGCTGGGATTTATAGTTCACCTGCAATCAAAGAGCCCTCGAACCCCACCAACGATAGAATTGGGACAAACTTCCCACACAGAACTCACAAAATGTGATAATAATGAAATGTATTATTTGCTGTTCTGCAAGGTGCATGGTTCGTGGAGATTAATACTTCTCATGCTTCTCTCCCTCTGCACCTTTGGTTTATTTAACTTCCATAGATATGACTGAGAAGTCAAGACTTGGGCACATTTGCGGCCACGTCAGCCTTCTCTGGGCATAATTTAAAAGCGTTCCCATTTTTGTGCGGGGTCAGAAAAATCCGGAGGCGATCTTGCTGAGCTCAGGGACTCTTGGGAAAAGTATCTGTGCCGGTGTGTGGGTGACAAATGCAAAAGGACTGACACTCATTTGGAAGCACATCAGAGGCTGGCACATGCTTGATCCAGAGAAGGGAGCTTTGCTGCATGTTTAAATAATAATAATAATAATAATAATAATAATAATAATAATAATAATAATAATAAGCAGTCAAAGAAGAAGAACATGCCCTGGCAGAATATGTAAATAATAAGCAGTCAAAGTGAAGAACCTGCTTTGATTGAAGTCAAAAATCAGAAACTCTCAAAGCACAGCAAACAAAAAACCAGTACAAGAAAACCGCACTACAAACTAGAGCATTGGGTGCCGTGCCAAAAGATCTCAGCCGGCATTTGGAAACAATAGACATTGACAAAATTACGACCTGCCAGCTGAAAAAAGGCCACCCTACTGGGATCTGCACGCATCATCCTAAAATACATCACACAGTCCTAGACACTTGGGAAGTGTTCGACTTGTGATTTTGTGATATGAAATCCAGCATATCTATCTTGTTTGCTGTGTCATAATAAAATAATAATAATAATAATAATAAGCAGTCAAAGAAGAAGAACATGCCCTGGCAGAAAATGTAAAGCAAAATGAAGACCCTGCTTTGATTGAAGTCAAAAATCAGAAACTCCTCAAAGCAGAGCAGACAAAAAACCAGTACAAGAAAACCGCACTACAAACTAGAGCTGACAGCTGGCACAACAAAACATTGCATGGAAAGTTCCTTGACAAAATTGAAGGAAAAGCTGATAAGGAGAAGACCTGGCTCTGGCTCACGAATGGGACCCTGAAGAAGGAGACAGAAGGCCTGATCCTTGCAGCCCAGGAGCAAGACATCAGGACAAAGGCAATTCAGACCAAGACCGAAAAATTAGCTGATGACCCAAAATGCAGACTGTGCAAGGAAACTGACGAAACCATGGATCATATCCTCAGCTGCTGTAAGAAAATCGCACAGACAGACTACAAACAGAGGCACAACTACGTGGCCCAAATGATTCATTGGAACTTATGCCTCAAATACCACCTCCCAGCAGCAAAGAACTGGTGGGATCACAAACCTGCAAAAGTATTGGAGAATGAGCACGCAAAGATACTGTGGGACTTCCGAATCCAGACTGACAAAAGTTCTGGAACACAACACACCAGACATCACAGTTGTGGAAAGGAAAAAGGTTTGGATTATTGATGTCGCCATCCCAGGTGAAAAACAACAGGAAAAACTCAGCCGCTATCAGGACCTCAAGATTGAACTGCAAAGACTCTGGCAGAAACCAGTGCAGGTGGTCCCGGTGGTGATGGGCACACTGGGTGCCGTGCCAAAAGATCTCAGCCGGCATTTGGAAACAATAGACATTGAGAAAATTACGATCTGCCAGCTGCAAAAGGCCACCCGACTGGGATCTGCATGCATCATCCGAAAATACATCACACAGTCCTAGACACTTGGAAAGTGTTCGACTTGTGATTTTGTGATACGAAATGCAGCATGTCTATCTTGTTTGCTGTGTCATACAAAATAATAATAATAATAATAATGCACATTATCCCAAACTGGGTTGACAGGGTGCCACCGTAATGAAATCGTGCCCTTAAGGGACAGAGCTGTGCCAATATTATGTTGCTTTTCTGGCTTCGGCATCCACACTCTGCTCCAGAAGTGGTCCATGCGCCATGGCAACGGAAGACAGCTTGCATGGAGGAGGATGCTGTGGGCGGGATGCCGGATTTCGGGACGACGGTAGATAGTTACATATATGCTAACGATGCCATAGACCGCTTTGGGTACGTTTCGTGGACCCACATCTTGCTTTTGTTTCCTTGTTTGCATTCAGGAGGAGGAAAGGGTTGCATTTAACCCCAATAATAGATAAATAATAGAACACACAACGTTTTATGTTTCCAGGCTGTATGGCCATGTTCCAGAAGCACTCTCTCCTGACGTTTCGCCCACATCTATGGCAGGCATTCTCAGAGTTTGTGAGGTATATGGAGAAACTAAGCAAGGAAGGTTTATATATCTGTGGAAGGTCCAGGGTGTCTCTTGGAGGACAGTGTGAATGTTGTAATTAATCACCTTAATTAGCATTGAATAGCTTCACCTCCTGGCTTCTTCCTGCCTGGGGCCATCCTTTGTTCAGAGTCGTGAGCTGCCCCTGATTGATTCCTGTCTGGAACTCCTCTGTTTTTCAGAGTGTTGCTTCTTATTTACTGTTCTGATTTTGGAGTTTTGTTTTTTTTAATACTGGTAGCCAGATTTTGTTCATTTTCATTTGTTCAGAGTCGTGAGCTGCCCCTGATTGATTCCTGTCTGGAACTCCTCTGTTTTCAGAGTCTTGCTCCTTATTTACTGTTCTGATTTTGGAGTTTTTTTTTAATCCTGGTAGCCAGATTTTGTTCATTTTCATGGTTTCCTCCATTCTGTTGAAGTGCTTGTGGATTTCAATGGCTTCTCTGTGTTGTCTGACATGATAGTTGTTGGAGTGGTCGAGCATTTCTGTGTCCTCAAATAATATCCTGTGTCCAGGTTGGTTCTCAAAAATCAGAACCATAAATAAGAAGCAACACTCTGAAAACAGAGGAGTTCTAGACATGAATCAATCAGGGGCAGCTAACGACTCTGAACAAAGGATTCCCCCCAGACCAGAAGGTGAAGCTTGCAAGGCTATTTAATGCTAATCAAGGGGATTACAGTAGAGTCTCACTTATCCAACATAAATGGGCCGGCAGAATGTTGGATAAGCGAATATGTTGGATAATAAGGAGGGATTAAGGAAAAGCCTATTAAACATCAAATTAGGTTATGATTTTACAAATTAAGCACCAAAACAACGTGTTAGACAACAAATTTGGCAGAAAAAGTAGTTCAATATGCAGCAATGCTATGTAGTAATTACTGTATTTATGAATTTAGCACCAAAATATCACGATATATTGAAAACATTGACTACAAAAATGTATTGGATTAATCAGAACGTTGGATAAGTGAGACTCTACTGTAATTACAACCTTCACACTGGCCTCCAACAGACAAGAGTTATTTTCCCCACCCAGGACCTTCCACAGATATATAAACCTTCCTTGCTTAGTTTCTCCATATATATACCTCACAACCTCTGAGGATGCCTGCCATAGATGTGGGCAAAACGTCAGGAGAGAATGCTTCTGGAACATGGCCATACTGCCCGAAAACACACAACAAGCCTGGAATCCTAAGAGTTGGTCTTGAGCCTTCTTGAGCCCAAGAGTGCTGGTTTTTCATCAAACTGCAACTCCCAGGGCGGCTAAAGTGGAGTCGAACTGCATTAATTCTCCAGTGTAGATGCGCCCAAGGACTCCGAAACCTATGCTCCCCATAGTATCCTTATGGGTCTTATGCTCTGTCCAGAGAGAGCTGTTAGAATGCAAAGCACGGACTCGGTTGTTGCGCGGCTGCTAGGCATGTTTATGTCTCCGTTGCGAGTCTTGCATTGTTGTGCTTTAGTGCCGGCCCATTGTTTCCGCTGTTGAGTTTTACAACACAATCCAAGCTGTGTTTTCCCGAGCACTCGACATCCGAATCATTTTTGGTGGCCTTTAACATGACTTTACACAACTCAGTGAGGGCGCATAGTATTTTAGAAGTAACTAGCTGTGCCCGGCCACGCGTTGCTGTGGCAAAGTGGTGGTGGTATTGGTTAAAAATTGTTGTGTAATTTTTATTTGACGTTATTTGCAATTTTTTAAATTAATTTTATTGTAAGTTATCTTTTTATTTATTATCTTTTATTATTTTCTTGTATTATTTTTAGTTATTTTTTGTTATTATAGTATTTTATTGTATTAATTTTTAGTGTTTTTTATTATTTTTTATTGGGTTGCTAGGAGACCAAGTTGGAGGAGCTTAGCCTTCTAACTGGCAGCAATTGGATAAAAGCAATTATTCCTCTCCCTCTAATTAGGACTTTATTTGTCTTTTCTTTTTGTTGTATCAACCTAGAGGTGTGGATGATGGGTTGTGTTGTCAAATTTCGAGGTTGGGGGGCCTGTAGTTTTGTTGTTTTGTGGGTCGCCGTGATGCCATCACTCTTTTATATATATAGATAATAATAAAAGACGGGAGGAAAGATATAATCCAAGTGTTTGGGGAGCGTATTTCTTGCACTGCCTCTCGTCATGGAGAAAAGACATTTTTTGCACCCCTTTTGAGCATATGCAGAATGCATTCTCGCAGTACTTCTGATCGCATGCAGATGCAATGATTTTGATGCCTCTAGGTACATGCAGAGTGCATTTCTTCAACTGCCTATGAGAATACAGAGGATACATGTCTAGGACTGCATCTGAGCTGATAAAGAGTTATAGTGTGGGTTGTTGTATGTCTTTCGGGCTGTCTGGCCATGTTCCAGAAGTATTCTCTATTGCGCCAAATTGCTATGTGTGTGTGTGTAAAGAAATCCTTGCAAAGTTGCTTGCAAAAGATCTCTGCAAAAAGGAAGCTGAGCTTTTGCAGAGGCAAGCCACGCCTCAAACAATGTATCGGTTTGCTGGCAGATGGCTGGGTTTGTCAGTTGGTAATCTGATCTTGCAGGGAGAGCACAGAAAAAACAGGCTCTCTAGCTACGGTCGAGTAGCAGTTTAAATATGCTATGCTGGATATATTGAATGCTGATTGATTAGTTATAGATCCTATGCAACTACAAGGACATTGTACGATTGCTAAACTGTTTATTTAACTTCAACTCAACAAGTAAAGTTCCTTTGTTCTTTCAATTCCTCTGCCTGGTCTGAGTCTTTTGCACATGGTGTTAACTGGACGCTGCTGGTTCCGCTATACACACTCGCTAACATTCTCTCCTGACGTTTTGCCCACATCTATGGCAGGCATCCTCAGAGGTTGTGAGGCATGAATAAACTAGGCAAGGAAGGTACATATATATCTGTGGAGAGTTCAGGGTGTGACAAGAGTCCTTTGTCAGTTGGAAGCCAGCACTAATGTTGCAATTAATCACTCTAATTAGCATTGGAAAGGTTTGTTTCTTGCCTGGGTGGCATCCTTTGTTCAGAGTCATTAGCCGTTCTTGGGGCTCCTCTGCCCTCAGAGTGTTGCTTCCCATCTACTGTTCTGATTTTTGAGTTTTTTAAATACTGGTAGTTACCTCACAACCTCTGACGATGCCTGCCAAAGATGTGGGTGAAACGTCAGGAGAGAATGCTTCTGGAACATGGCCACACAGCCCGAAAGACATACAACAACCCTGTGATCCCAGCCATGAAAGCCTTCGACAACACACTGGTAGTTATAGTTTGGCAAGGTCTTTTAGACTTCCCTCACCAAACTGCAGCTCCCAGGATTGCATAGCATGGAGCCTTGGCTGTTAATGTGGCGTCAAACCGCATTCATTCTGCAGTGTAGACGTACTCTCGCAGGGAGCTCTAGTAGCCGCTTTGAGTCTCCTTCGGGAGAGATAAAGCAGGGTATTAATATAATAATAATAATAATAATAATAATAATAATAATAATAATAATAATAATAATAAAATACTCACGAATGGGACCCTGAAGAAGGAGACAGAAGGCCTGATCCTTGCAGCCCAGGAGCAAGCCATCAGAACAAAGGGAATTAAGGCCAAGATCGAAAAATCAGCTGATGACCCAAAATGCAGACTGTGCAAGGAAGCCGACGAAACCATTGATCATCTTCTCAGCTGCTGTAAGAAAATTGCACAGACAGACTACAAACAGAGGCACAACTATGTGGCCCAAATGATCCATTGGAACTTATGCCTCAAGTACCACCTCCCAGCAGCAAAGAACTGGTGGGATCACAAACCTGCAAAAGTATTGGAAAATGAACACGCAAAGATACTGTGGGACTTCCGAATCCAGACTGACAAAGTTCTGGAACACAACACACCAGACATCACAGTTGTGGAAACGAAAAAGATTTGGATCATTGATGTCGCCATCCCAGGTGACAGTCGCATTGACGAAAAACAACAGGAAAAACTCAGCCGCTATCAGGACCTCAAGATTGAACTTCAAAGACTCTGGCAGAAACCAGTGCAGGTGGTCCCGGTGGTGATCGGCACGTTGGGTGCCGTGGCAAAAGATCTCAGCCGGCATTTGGAAACAATAGACATTGACAAATACGATCTGCCAGCTGCAAAAGGCCACCCTAATGGGATCTGCACGCATCATCCGAAAATACATCACACAGTCCTAGACACTTGGGAAGTGTTCGAGTTGTGATTTTGTGATACGAAATCCAGCATATCTATCTTGTTTGCTGTGTCATACAATGTTGTTGTGTCAATAATAATAATAATAATAATAATGATAATAATAATAACAGCAAAAGGCCACCCTAATGGGATCTGCACGCATCATTCGAAAATACATCACACAGTCCTAGACACTTGGGAAGTGTTCGAGTTGTGATTTTGTGATATGAAATCCAGCATATCTATCTTGTTTGCTGTGTCATACAATGTTGTTGTGTCAATAATAATAATAATAATAATGATAATAATAATAACAACAGCAAAAGGCCACCCTACTGGGATCTGCGTGCATCATTTGAAAATACATCACACAGTCCTAGACACTTGGGAAGTGTTCGACTTGTGATTTTATGATATGAAATCCAGCATATCTGTCTTGTTTGCTGTGTCTTAAAATAATAATATGAAATCTAGCTCGATATCAATAATAATAATAATAATAATAATAATAATAATAATAATAATAATAATAAACTCAGCCGCTATCAGGACCTCAAGATTGAACTTCAAAGACTCTGGCAGAAACCAGTACAAGTGGTCCCGGTGGTGATGGGCACACTGGGTGCTGTGCCAAAAGATCTCAGCCGGCATTTGGAAACAATAGACATTGACAAAATCACCATCTGCCAACTGCAAAAGGCCACCCTACTGGGATCTGCACACATCATCAGAAAATACATCACACAGTCCTAGACACTTGGGAAGTGTTCGACTTGTGGTTTTGCGAAACGAAATCCAGCATATCTATCTTGTTTGCTGTGCCATACAACGTTGTTGTGTTGATAATAATAATATCCCATTCAGATCCTCCAGTTATTCAGAACTGCAGAGCATTGGCCTCCCATTCTGCAGCAAAGGTACAGCCCAAGACAATTCCTTGACAAACTAGAAATCCCTGGAATCTATAGGATAATATATCAGTCAAAGTGGTATTGAACTGCAGTGTAGACACCAATTCTATCATTCGTGGGGTTCAAGGGGATCTTTGATTGTAGGCGAACTATAAATCCCAGCAACTACAACTCCCAAATACCAAGGTCTATTTTCCCCAAACTCCACCAATGCTCAAATTTGGACATTTTAAGTATTTGTACCAAGTTTGGTCCAGATCCATCATTGTTTGAGTCCACGGTGCTATCTGGATGTAGGTGAACTACAACTCCCAAACTCAAGGTCAATGCCCACCAAACCCTTCCAATATTTTCTGTTGGGAGTTCTGTGAGCCAAGTTTGGTTCAGTTCCATCATTGGTGGAGTTCAAAATGCTCTTTCATTGTAGGTGAACTATAAATCCCAGCAACTACAACTCCCAAATGACAAAATCAATCCCCACCAACACCACCTTGAGCGTATCGGGTATTTGTGCCAAATTTGGTCCAGTGAATGTAATACATCCTGCCTATCAGATATTTACATTACGATTAATAACAGTTGCAAAATGATGGTTATGAAGTAGCAACAAAATAATTTTATGGTTGGGGGTCACCACAACATGAGGAACTGTATTAACGGGTTGAGAACCATTGCCATAAGAGTTGAAAGGGTCCCCTAAAGGCCATCCAGTCTGGCCCCTTCCTGCCAGGGAGGAAGGCACCATCCAATCCCTCTCGACAGATGGCCATCCATCCCTAACATGGGTCGAATTCCTGTGCCGTTTTGCCTTTCGCAAGCAACCAAGCGCCTGAGCAGATGCATCCTTCCTTTGCATCTGGCTAATCCCAGTCCTTAGCCGGCTGTCTCTGAGATCCTTTCTGTGCCCGTAAGCTGCTTTGGAGTGAGTTGCAGTTCTCTAAATACACCGGACAGAGAGAAACTAAGCTCTTGTTTTACGGCACAGCAGATTGGAGGAGGGCGAATGTGGTCCCTATCTTCAAGAAGGGAAAAAAGAACGACCCAAACAATGACCGTCCGGTCAGCCTCACATCAATACCAGGCAAAATTCTGGAAAAGATCATCAAGGAAGTGGTCTGCGAACACTTAGAAACAAATGCGGTCATTGCTAATAGTCAACACGGATTTACCAAAAACAAGTCATGCCAGACTAATCTGATCTCTTTTTTCGACAGAGTTACGAGTTGGGTCGATACAGGGAATGCTGTGGATGTAGCGTACCTGGATTTCAGTAAGGCCTTCGACAAAGTCCCCCACGACCTTCTGGCAAACAAACTAGTAAAATGTGGGCTAGACAAAACTACGGTTAGGTGGATCTGTAATTGGCTAAGCGAACGAACCCAAAGGGTGCTCACCAATGCGTCGTCTTCATCATGGAAAGAAGTGACAAGTGGAGTGCCGCAGGGCTCCGTCCTGGGCCCGGTTCTGTTCAACATCTTTATTAACGACTTAGACGAAGGGTTAGAAGGCACGATCATCAAGTTTGCAGATGACACAAAACTGGGAGGGAGAGCTAACACTCCAGAAGACAGGAGCAGAATTCAAAACGATCTTGACAGACTAGAGAGATGGGCCAAAACTAACAAAATGAAGTTCAACAGGGACAAATGCAAGATACTTCACTTCGGCAGAAAAAATGGAAATCAAAGATACAGAATGGGGGACGATGCCTGGCTTGACAGCAGTGTGTGCGAAAAAGACCTTGGAGTCCTCGTGGACAACAAGTTAAACATGAGCCAACAATGTGATGCAGCAGCTAAAAAAGCCAACGGGATTCTGGCCTCATCAATAGGGGAATAGCGTCTAGATCCAGGGAAGTTATGCTCCCCCTTATTCTATTCTGCCTTGGTCAGACCACACCTGGAATCACACTGTGTCCAATTTTGGGCACCACAGTTGAAGGGAGATGTTGACAAGCTGGAAAGCGTCCAGAGGAGGGCGACTAAAATGATTAAGGGTCTGGAGAACAAGCCCTATGAGGAGCGGCTTAAAGAGCTGGGCATGTTTAGCCTGCAGAAGAGAAGGCTGAGAGGAGACATGATATTCATGTACAAATACGTGAAGGGAAGTCCTAGGGAGGAGGGAGGGAGCTTCCTTTCTGCTGCCCTGCAGACTAGGACGCAAGGGAACAATGGCTTCAAACTACAGGAAAGGAAGGAGATTCCACCTGAACATCAGGAAGAACTTCCTCACTGTGAGAAAGGCTGTTCGGCAGTGGAACTCTCTCCCCGGGGCCGTGGTGGAGGCTCCTTCTTTGGAGGCTTTTAAGCAGAGGCTGGATGGCCATCTGTCGGGGGTGCTTTGAATGCGATTTCCTGCTTCTTAGCGGGGGGTTGGACTAGATGGCCCATGAGGTCTCTTCCAACTCTATTATTCTATGATTCTATGATTCTATGATTCTAAAATAGAAATCCACTAACCCACTGTCCTGGGGTTCATCCGCACTGCAGAACGAAGGCAGTTTGGCACCACTTTAGCTGCCACGGCTCCTAGGAAATGCAGTTTTATAAAGTCTTAGCCTTCTCTGACAAAAATCAAACTACAACTTCCAGGATTCCAAAGCATGGAGCTATAGCAGTTCAAGTGATGCTAAACTGCATTCATTCCACAGTGCAGAAGATGCACCCAAGGTTGCTTTTTTCACCACTCTGCTCCCAATGTCTCCTACCCTGTTTCCCTGAAAATAAGACCTAGTAGAGGTTTTGCTGAATTGCTAAATATAAGGCCTCCCCCGAAAGTAAGACCTAGCAAAGTTTTTGTTTGGAGGCATGCAAATGTAAATATACATACCATAGATTGTTGTACATGGAAATAAAGGTAGTAACAAGAAATAATAATAATAATAATAATAATAATAATAATAATAATAATAATACAAAAAACCAGTACAAGAAAACCGCACTACAAACTAGAGCTGACAGCTGGCACAACAAAACACTGCATGGAAAGTTCCTTGACAAAATTGAAGGAAAATCTGAGAAGGAGAAGACCTGGCTCTGGCTCACGAATGGGACCCTGAAGAAGGAGACAGAAGGCCTGGTCCTTGCAGCCCAGGAGCAAGCCATCAGAACAAAGGCAATTCAGGCCAAGATCGAAAAATCAGCTGATGACCCAAAATGCAGACTGTGCAAGGAAACCGACGAAACCATTGATCATATCCTCAGCTGCTGTAAGAAAATCGCACAGACAGACTACAAACAGAGGCACAACTATGTGGCCCAAATGATTCATTGGAACTTATGCCTCAAGTACCACCTCCCAGCAGCAAAGAACTGGTGGGATCACAAACCTGCAAAAGTATTGGAAAATGAGCACGCAAAGATACTGTGGGACTTCCGAATCCAGACTGACAAAGTTCTGGAACACAACACACCAGACATCACAGTTGTGGAAAAGAACAAGGTTTGGATCATTGATGTTGCCATCCCAGGTGACAGTCGCATTGACGAAAAACAACAGGAAAAACTCAGCCGCTATCAGGACCTCAAGATTGAACTTCAAAGACTCTGGCAGAAACCAGTACAGGTGGTCCCGGTGGTGATGGGCACACTGGGTGCTGTGCCAAAAGATCTCTGCCGGCATTTGGAAACAATAGACATTGACAAAATCACCATCTGCCAACTGCAAAAGGCCACCCTACTGGGATCTGCACACATCATCAAAAAATACATCACACAGTCCTAGACACTTGGGAAGTGTTCGACTTGTGGTTTTGCGAAACGAAATCCAGCATGTCTATCTTGTTTGCTGTGCCATACAACGTTGTTTTGTTGATAATAATAATAATATAACTTTAATCTTGTATCCCACCTCCATCTCCCAGAAGGGACTCGGGACAGCTTACACAGGGATAAGCCCAACAACAACATAAATTAAACAGAAATTTAAAACAGTAATTTTAAAACAGTATAGCAATAAAATATAGAAATTCTTGAAAGGATTCACAGTTTGGTTATGCTATTTTGTGATGACAACTACTGTACAGTAGATAATAAATTTTCATTTTTAAAAATTCAACCTTAAATGTGAATTTGTCTTTGTGGGAAAATAAGACGTCCCCTGAAAATGAGACCTAGCGCATCTTTGGGAGCAAAAATGAATATAAGACACTGTCTTATTTTCGGGGAAACAGGGTATCTGGGCTTTGGGATAAAACGTCACGCCTGATCCCGTATAATCTCCTTTATAATCCCCCGTCATTAAGAGGACGATACTTTTTGCATTTAATCCCCATCCTTTGAGGATCAGGTCAGATTATAATATTTTAAAAACACACATCGGCAGGAGTATGCGTGACACACGGAAAGAGAACACACACTTCCGCAATGCACGCTTATAGGGCTTCGATTCCACTTTAAATGGCATAGGGAAGGACCTTCCACAGAAGCCTGCAATTTGCACTTGATGGTACTTAGAATTCTTTGCCCGAGCACTACAAATCCCAGGATCCCGTAAAGCAGGGGTCCCCAAACTTTTAAAGCAGAGGGCCGGTCCACAATCCTTCAGACTGTTGAGGGGCCGAATTATCATTTGGAAAAAAAAAAAAACCAACAAATTCCTATGCACACTGCACATATCTTATTTGTATTGCAAAACAACAACAACAACAATAACAATGAAAGAACAATACAGTATTTAAAAATCAAAACAATTTTAACCAACATAAACCTATCAGGATTTCAATAGGAAGTGTGGGCCCGCTTCTGACCAATGAGATAGTCAGGATAATTAGGATTGTTGTTGTGTGCCTTTAAGTCATTTCAGACTCTGGAGGAGCCTAAGTCTAAAATTATTTATTTATTCATTTACTACATTTATTTACTACATTTATATCCCGCCCTTCTCACCCCCAAAGGGGACTCAGAGCAGCTGTATGTACATACAATATATTATATTATTAGCATAGCACAATATTAGCATTATATATTACTATATTGAACTATACCACTATACTGTAATATTATATGTAATATATATCATATAATTAATATTATTATATGGTATTATTAGTATTATACTGTATAACATTATATTATTATCAATATTATATGTATATACAATATATTATATTATTAAAACTGATATAAAAATATTATATTATAAATGAGGGCGGGGGCCAGGTAAATGACCTTGGAGGGCCGCATCCGGCCCCCGGGCCTTAGTTTGGGGACCCCTGCCGTAAAGTATAGGCATGGGATTGCACAAAGTCTCCTTGCTTTTGCAAAACATTACAATGAGTCTCCTGAATTCGCTGCCCGAGGGCTATAAACACCAGGATCTTGTAAAGTAAAGCCATGGGATTGCAAAAGTCCACTTGCTTTTGCAAAACATTCCTTATCTGGATGTTTTTAAGCAAAGGCTGGATGGGCATCTGCCGAGAGGGCTTGGATTGTGCCTTTCTCCATGGGCCTTTGGAGGTCCCTTTCACCTCTAGGAGTCTATGAATCAATTTTATATACTGTATATACTGTATATGGCAATAGTTAATATTTAGTCCAATGCTTAATATCGGAAACAATTTACTGTATATATTCAAGTATAAGCCTAGTTTTTCAGCCCTCTTTTTAAGACTGAAAAAGCCTCCCTCGGCTTATACTCGGGTGAAGATCCTGGTTGGCTTATATTTAGGTCAGCTTATACTCGAGTATATATGGTCCATTAATTATTTTTTCTGTATTTTATTGATATTATTACATTTATTATTTTACTCTGTTATTATTGTTACTATTACATATATTTTACTCTTTTTTATTACTAATAACACATTTATTATTTCACTCTGATATTATTATTGTTATTACATTTATTATTGTACTCTATTTATTATTATTAAAAGGATACATAAGGGCATTTACACTGAGGAAGATGAGAATAATGATCTAATCAGAGTTGGACAGTCTTATCTTAAATTAGAGTTTTATGTAAATATTCAAAAACATTTAACCTACCCCTGGTTAAAAATCGTTGTGGAATTTTTATATGACGTTACAATAGAGTCTCACTTATCCAACATTCTGGATTATCCAACGCATTTTTGTAGTCAATGTTTTCAATACATCATGATATTTTGGTGCTAAATTCGTAAATACAGTAATTACTACATAGCATTACTGCGCATTGAACTACTTTTTCTGTCAAATTTGTTGTATAACATGATGTTTTGGTGCTTAATTTGTAAAATCATAACCTAATTTGATATTTAATAGGCTTTTCCTTAATCCCTCCTTATTATCCAACATATTCGCTTATCCAACGTTCTGCCGGCCCGTTTATGTTGGATAAGTGAGACTCTACTGTATTTGTATTTTATTGTAACTTATCTTTTTATTTATTATATTTTATTATTTTCTTTTATTATTTTGAGTTGTTTTCTGTTCTTATAGTATTTTATTGTACAGTAGAGTCTCACTTATCCAACGTAAACGGGCCAGCAGAACGTTGGATAAGCGAATATGTTGGATAATAAGGAGAGATTAAGGAAAAGCCTATTATACATCAAATTAGGTTATGATTTTACAAATTAAGCACCAAAACATCATGTTATACAACAAATATGACAGAAAAAGTAGTTCAATACACAGTAATGCTATGTAGTAATTACTGTATTTACGAATTTAGCACCAAAATATCACCATGTATTAAAAACATTGACTACAAAAATGCGTTGGATAATCCAGAACGTTGGATAAGTGAGTGTTGGATAAGTGAGACTCTACTGTATTACTGCTCTCGGCTTATACTTGAGTCAATGTTTTCCCAGTTTTCTTGTGGCAAAATTAGGTGCCTCGGCTTATATTCGGGTCGGCTTATACTCGAGTATATATACGGTATTTATCATGTCAGAAGCAAATTCAGGATACAATTATAATGTTTTTTTAGAAAACACAAAGTCAAAAATTTGGCATTATACTAGATTTCCTTTGACCAGAATTTGGTCACTTGGAGTGAGTCTGGTGTGGCTGTGAGAAGCTCCTCCATGGTGCATGTGGCAGTGCTCAGGCCGCATTGTAGTCAGTGGTCTGTGTTTGCTCTTCTCCACACTTGCATATCGTGGACTCCACTTTGTGGCCCCATTTCTTAAGGTTGGCTCTGAACGTGGTCTGTTCAGCACCTTCCAAGTCGCTCAGTCTTCTGTGTTCCCAGGAGGGAGTTTCTCATCTGGTAGTGAAATGACAGAGGTCATGAGACAAAGAGAGTTCCGGTTGCTGCAGAAATAGACGTTTATTCTCCGTGGCCAGAGAGAATATAGACCAGGGGTCCCCAAACTAAGGCCCGGGGGCCGGATGCGGCCCTCCAAGGTCATTTACCCGGCCCCCGCCCTCAGTTTTAGACTTAGGCTTGCCAAAAGTCTGAAATGACTTGAAGGCACACAACAACAACAATCCTACTTAACTTGACTATCCCATTGGGCAGAAGCAGGCCCACACTTCCCATTGAAATCCTGATAGGTTTATATTGGTTAAAATTGTTTTTATTTTTAAATATTGTATTGTTCATTCATTTACTAATATTGTGCTATGGTAATAATATAATATATTGTGTATACATATAATAATAATATTATAATGTAATCCAATATAATATTTATTTATTACGGTATTTCTACCCCGACCTTCCCACCCAGTAGGGGACTCAGGGTGGCTAATAATAATATTAATACAATGTAATAATATTGTATAATATAATAATATTAATTATATATTATATATTAAATGTAATATTACTAATAATAATATGGTACAGTGGTATAGTAAAATGTAGTAATATATAATGCTAATATTGTGCTATGCTAATAATATAATATATTGTATGTACATACAACTTGTAAGCCGCTCTGAGTCTCCTTTGGGGTGAGAGAGAGTGGAGTATAAATCTAGCAAATAAATAAATAAATAAATAAATGATTGTTGTTGGGGTTTTTTGTACTACAAATAAGACATGTGCAGTGTGCATAGGAATTCGTTCATTTTTTTTTTCCAAATGATAATTCGGCCCCTCAACAATCTGAGGTACCATGAACCGGCCCTCCACTTTAAAAGTTTGAAGACCCCTGATATAGACCCTCCTGTCTCCAGGAAAAAAGGGTACCGAACAAAGAAACAAAGGCCTTTTTATACCATTTTTGCCTTCTTCTACCTACGTCATATAGGCATTATCCATCACCAATTAGTGTCAAAAAAGTCTTACTTTGCACTTTGCTAAAAGCTACTTTTGCATTTTCCTAAAATTTAGGCTACTTTCAAGACCTCTGACCCTCCATTAGGCCTTATCTAAGAAATTCCTATCTAGACTTATATTTGGGTGAGGGTCCTGGTTGGCTTATATTTGGGTCGGCTTATATTCGAGTATATACGGTACATTTATTATTTTACTCTATTATTATTGGTATTATTACATTTATTATTTTACTCTATTTATTGTTATTATATTTATTATTTTACTCTATTATTATTGTAACTACTACATTTATTTTACTCTACAGTAGAGTCTCACTTATCCAACACTCGCTTATCCAACGTTCTGGATTATCCAACGCATTTTTGTAGTCAATGTTTTCAATATATCGTGATATTTTGGTGCTAAATTTGTAAATACAGTAATTACAACATAACATTACCACGTATTGAACTACTTTTTCCGTCAAATTTGTTGTATAACATGATGTTTTGGTGCTTAATTTGTAAAATCATAACCTAATTTGATGTTTAATAGACTTTTCCTTAACCTCTCCTTATTATCCAACATATTCGCTTATCCAACATTCTGACGGCCCGTTTATGTTGGATAAGTGAGACTCTACTGTATTTGTATTTTATTGTAACTTATCTTTTTATTTATTATATTTTATTATTTTCTTTTATTATTTTGAGTTGTTTTCTGTTCTTATAGTATTTTATTGTATTACTGCTCTCGGCTTATACTTGAGTCAATGTTTTCCCAGTTTTCTTGTGGCAAAATTAGGTGCCTCGGCTTATATTCGGGTCGGCTTATACTCGAGTATATACGGTATTTATCATGTCAGAAGCAAATTCAGGATACAATTATAATTTTTTTTTTTTAGAAAACACAAAGTCAAAAATTTGGCATTATACTAGATTTCCTTTGACCAGAATTTGGTCACTTGGAGTGAGTCTGGTGTGGCTGTGAGAAGCTCCTCCATGGTGCATGTGGCAGTGCTCAGGCCGCATTGTAGTCAGTGGTCTGTGTTTGCTCTTCTCCACACTTGCATATCGTGGACTCCACTTTGTGGCCCCATTTCTTAAGGTTGGCTCTGAACGTGGTCTGTTCAGCACCTTCCAAGTCGCTCAGTCTTCTGTGTTCCCAGGAGGGAGTTTCTCATCTGGTAGTGAAATGACAGAGGTCATGAGACAAAGAGAGTTCCGGTTGCTGCAGAAATAGACGTTTATTCTCCGTGGCCAGAGAGAATATAGACCCTCCTGTCTCCAGGAAAAAAGGGTACCGAACAAAGAAACAAAGGCCTTTTTATACCATTTTTGCCTTCATCTACCTACGTCATATAGGCATTATCCATCACCAATTAGTGTCAAAAAAAGTCTTACTTTGCACTTTGCTCAAAGCTACTTTTGCATTTTCCTAAAATTTAGGCTACTTTCAAGACCTCTGAGACGTTTATTCTCCGTGGCCAGAGAGAATATAGACCCTCCTGTCTCCAGGAAAAAAGGGTTCCGAACAAAGAAACAAAGGCCTTTTTATACCATTTTTGCCTTCATCTACCTACGTCATATAGGCATTATCCATCACCAATTAGTGTCAAAAAAGTCTTACTTTGCACTCATTTTCCTAAAATTTAGGCTACTTTCAAGACCTCTGACCCTCCATTAGGCCTTATCTAAGAAATTCCTATCTAGACTTATATTTGGGTGAGGGTCCTGGTTGGCTTATATTTGGGTCGGCTTATATTCGAGTATATACGGTACATTTATTATTTTACTCTATTATTATTGGTATTATTACATTTATTATTTTACTCTATTTATTGTTATTATATTTATTATTTTACTCTATTATTATTGTAACTACTACATTTATTTTACTCTATTTATATTATTAATACAGTAGAGTCTCGCTTATTCAACATAAACGGGCCAGCAGAACGTTGGATAAGCGAATATGTTGGATAATAAGGAGGGATTAAGGAAAAAGCCTATTACACATCTAAGTAGGTTATGATTTTACAAATTAAGCACCAAAACATCATGTTATACAACAAAATTCACAGAAAAAGTAGTCTGATACACAGTAATGCTATGTAGTAATTACTGTATTTATGAATTTAGCACCAAAATATCACGATTTATTGAAAAAATTGACTACAAAAATGCGTTGGATAATCCAGAACGTTGGATAAGCGAGTGTTGGATAAGTGAGACTCTACTGTATATGTATTATTTCACTCTGACATTATTATTACATTTATTATTTTACTGTATTCATTAGTATTATTACATTTATTATTTTACTCTATTATTATTGTAACTACATTATTTTACTCTATTTTTATTATTATTAATATATATATTATTTCACTCTGACATTATTATTACATTTATTATTTTACCGTATTTATTAGTATTATTACATTTATTATTTTACTGTATCATTATTAAAAGGATACATACATTTAATTGAAGAAGACAAGAATGATGATTTAATCAGGAGTTGGAGTCTTATCCTGATAACTTATAACTTATATCCTTATAACTTTTTATATATATCACCACGGCAGCAAGGATTATTTATGCAAAATATTGGAAATTACAAGACGTTCCAACTAAAGACGAATGGCTAGGAAAAGTTGAAGACATTAGAGACATGGACGAATTAACATTTCTTTTAAGAACTTATAGAGAACACTCAACAAATAAGACTGACTGGAATTTATTTAGAGATTATATGGCAACTAATATCACTTAATTTTTGGAAACTGTTAAAACAATTAGAAGACACTGGTTCAACCAGGACAAGACAAAACATAATATAATTTAATTAGATTTCCATAAGGGACGAATGGAAGTACAAAACATGTTACATGTGTGTGTGTGTGTGTTCCTTTTTTTCTCTTTTTTTATCTATATATATGTATATCTTAAGCTTTTGTTGTAATGTGATGTTGGAAAATTCAATAAAAATACATTAAATTACATTTTTATGTACATATTCAAAAACCATTTGAGCTACTGATGCCTCAAATAATGTAATTTTATTGGTATCTATTTTTATTTCTGAAACTTACGACTCTCGGCTTATACTTGAGTCAACGTTTTCCCAGTTTATTAGGGTAAAATTAGGTGCCTCGGCTTATATTCGGGTGGGCTTATATTCGAGTATGTACGGTAAATGCAAAGTTTGTTGGCATGAAAACAAATCCACAAAGTAATGACTGCACATGGAAAGAAAGACAAGGGAAGCCTGAATTAATTGAACCCAGGAGTGGATGCAGTTTGAAGTCATTTAATAGCCAGGGCTCAATGCTAGGGAATCCTGGGATTTGTAGTTTTGCAAGATTTTTTGCTGTCTTTGCAGAAGTGTCCAGCTACTTCACCAAACTACAGCTCCCAGGATTCCCTAGCATTGTTCAAACCGCATTAATTCTGCACTAAACGCCTGCCCACTTGCAAGTTGAAGAAACACCAGAAGTCTCGTTTCTCCCTTGATTTATGATGCTATAATTCACGGCCGAAAGAGCTCCAAGAATAAAACAGTATTTAATTTCAGCCTGAGATGGACCAGGCTATAGATCTGCTTCCTGGGACGAACCCAAGTTGTTGTTGTTGTTGTTGTTGTTGTTGTTGTTGTTTTACGGATGGGGCGGAAGAAGCTCTTGCAATTGTAGGAATCAGCATTTACAGTAGAGTCTCACTTATCCAACATAAACGGGCTGGCAGAACGTTGGATAAGCGGATATGTTGGATAATAAGGAGAGATTAAGGAGAAGCCTATTAAACATAAAATTAAGTTATGATTTTACAAATTAAGCACCAAAACATCATGTTATACAACAAATTTGACAGAAAAAGTAGATCAATACGCAATAATGCTACGTAGAAATTACTGTATTTACGAATTTCGCACCAAAATATCATGAAATATTAAAAACATTGACTACAAAAATGCGTTGGATAATCCAGAACATTGGATAAGTGAGTGTTGGATAAGTGAGACTCTACTGTATTTTGTTATTTTCCTCTCCCATCTCTATATATAAAAGGGTAATGGAATTTCAGCCTAGGACAAAACAACAAAACTACACATCCCAGAAACTAAACTTAGCAGCACAACCCCTCACCCATGCCGCTACGTTCATACAACAAAAAGAAAAGAAAAATAAAGTCCTAATTAGAGGGAGAGGAATAATTGTTTTTAGCCCATTGCTGCCAGTTAGAAGGCTAAGCTCCACCCACTTGGTCTCCTAGCAACCCACTCCGCCCAGGGGACAGGCAGAGTTAGGCCTCACTTAGGCCTATAAAATACAGATTATCAGATTTGCACTGGATTATATGGCAGTGTAGACTCAAGGCCCTTCCACACAGCTATATAACCCATTTATAATCTTATATTATCAGCTTTGAACTGGATTATTTTGAGTCCACACTGCCGTATAATCCACTTCATTGTGCAGTCGGACACAGCTGGACTTAATGTCAGGAGAAAATCTTTACCCTTTACCTTAACTACCACCAATTCAATACTTTATTTCCCATACCACCAGACTTCTCCATAGCAACGCGTGGCCGGGCACAACTAGTATGAACTAAAAAGCTCCAAATATTTTATCCTTTTTTTCCATTGGAAAAATCTTCTTCTGGGATTTAGTGATGGGGAAGAGGCAAATTGAGGGCTTTAGAAATATGCTTCCAAAATTTTCAACAGGGAGAAATGTAAGGTACTATTTTATTTTATTTACTAGCTGTGCCCGGCCACGTGTTGCTGTGGCTTATGGGAATACCTTGTTGGCCAGATGGAATAGCAGTGAATAGCCTTGCAGCCTCAAAAGCCTGAACCCTGGCTGTACACGAGCACCATTGTGGCTGAGCAGGTTGCTAGGAGACAAAGTGGACAGGGCCTACCCTTCTGACCAGCAACCAGGGTTGAAAACGGCTCTTCTTCATTCTCTAATTTGGACTATATTTTCCAGTTTTTTTCTTTGAAAGACATAGATTGGATGACTATGTCTTTTGTGGCCAAATTTGGTGTTATTTGGTTCAGTGGTTTTGTTGTTTACTCAGTCCTACAAATGTGGGCCTGGGCTGTGGCGCAGGCGGGAGAGCAAGCCAGCTGCAACCAGCTGCAATGAATCACTCTGACCAGGAGGTCATGAGTTCGAGGCCCGCACGGAGCCTATGTTTGTCTTGTCTTTGTTCTATGTTAAAAGGCATTGAATGTTTGCCTATATGTGTAATGTGATCCGCCCTGAGTTCCCTTCGGGGTGAGAAAGAAGGGCGGAATATAAATGCTGTAAATAAATAAATAAATAAATAAATACATTACATTTTTATATATATGGATTTACAGTATTTATATTCTGCCCTTTCTTTTCATCCCGAAGAGGACTCAGGGCAGATCACAATGCACATATGCATAGCAAACATTCAATGCCATTCCCACTGTCGACCTTTTGGTCAGCAGTCCTGCCGGCACAAGGGCTTAACCACAGGGGCTCCATGTGGATGATTAGATAGATAGATGGAGTAGACAGATTGATAGATATATGATTGGATCGATAGATGTTGGGAGAGAAATTTCATTTCAGGCAGAGGAATTCTTTGTCGAAGGCTTTCATCGCCAGAATCACAGGGTTGTTGTGAGGTATACCTCTGAGAATGCCTGCCACAGATGTGGGCGAAACGTCAGGAGAGAATGCTTCTGGCACATGGCCACACAGCCCGGAAAACACACAACAACCCAGAGGAATTCTCACTGGGATACATAATGCCCATAACCCTGAGAGTAAGCTGTATAACTTTGTGAAGGCTAGGTATTTTTTAAATTGTTTGGAAAAGGCACTCTGCGTGTGCACAGAGGCACGGTGTTTTCTACAGCAGAGAAAACGGTCGGGAGCATGAGCTCTCTCGCAAAGCAGAACCTCTTTTGTTAACCTTCAAGCAGGGAAAGGAAACGGCAGCTACACAATGCAGATATATATTGCAAAGGATATTGGCCTTCCTCTTCCCATCTTTTCCAAGTCCTTTTTTCTCCCTTAATGACCTCGTTCCCCATTTGCCAAATAATGGCTTTGTTGCTGGATCTGAATCATGATCCAGTCGGGTTTTCCTGAAGTGTTGCTTTTGCAAGAGCATCCTTTCCTTGCCTTTTTATGGAAGGAAGAAAGAAAAGAAGGTCCCTGGCAGGGCAGCGCCTGATTAAAGCGGATGCGGCCCAGGGCTCCTCCGGATGAAAGCTTAATCAGGCCTCGCCGCCTCGTTATTCATTATGCATTAAGCAGACCGGGAGGCAATTAAGGCAGCGAGACGTCAAGCGCCGGGAAGCGGCAAGGGCCTCGCTTTGGGTCTTGCGGCACAAGCATCATATCCTCAAACGGGCATCAAGGGACACATGGCTTTGGATGCCAGTCTCTTGGAGCAAAAGCTTGGTGCAAAGAAAGGATGTTGGGTTCATAGAATCATAGAATCATAGAATAGTAGAGTTGGAAGAGACCACATGGGCCATCTAGTCCAACCCCCTGCTAAGAAGCAGGAAATTGCATTCAAAGCACCCCCGACAGATGGCCATCCAGCCTCTGCTTAAAAGCCTCCAAAGAAGGAGCCTCCACCACGGCCCCGGGGAGAGAGTTCCACTGTCGAACAGCCCTTCTCACAGTGAGGAAGTTCTTCCTGATGTTCAGGTGGAATCTCCTTTCCTGTAGTTTGAAGCCATTGTTCTGTGTCCTAGTCTGCAGGGCAGCAGAAAACAAGCTTGCTCCCTCTTCCCTATGACTTCCCTTCACGTATTTGTACATGGCTATCATGTCTCCTCTCAGCCTTCTCTTCTGCAGGCTAAACATGCCCAGCTCTTTAAGCCGCTCCTCATAGGGCTTGTTCTCCAGACCCTTAATCATTTTAGTCGCCCTCCTCTGGACGCTTTCCAGCTTGTCAACATCTCCCTTCAACTGCGGTGCCCAAAATTGGACACAGTGTGATTCCAGGTGTGGTCTGACCAAGGCAGAATAGAATAGAGGGGAGCAGGACTTCCCTGGATCTAGACGCTATACCCCTCTTGATGCAGGACAGAATCCCGTTGGCTTTTTTAGCAGCCGCATCACATTGTTGGCTCATGTTTAACTTGTTCCCCACGAGGACTCCAAGGTCTTTTTCGCACACACTGCTGTCAAGCCAGGCATCGTCCCCCATTCTGTATCTTTGATTTCCATTTTTTCTGCCGAAGTGAAGTATCTTGCATTTGTCCCTGTTGAACTTCATTTTGTTAGTTTTGGCCCATCTCTCCAGTCTGTTAAGATCGTTTTGAATTCTGCTCCTGTCTTCTGGAGTGTTAGCTATCCCTCCCAGTTTGGTGTCGTCTGCAAACTTGATGATCGTGCCTTCTAACCCTTCGTCTAAGTCGTTAATAAAGATGTTGAACAGAACCGGGCCCAGGACGGAGCCCTGCTTGTGGCACTCCACTTGTCACTTCTTTCCATGATGAAGACGACGCATTGGTGAGCACCCTTTGGGTTCGTTCGCTTAGCCAATTACAGATCCACCTAACCGTAGTTTTGTCTAGCCCACATTTGACTAGTTTCCTTGCCAGAAGGTCGTGGGGGACTTTGTCGAAGGCCTTACTGAAATCCAGGTACGCTACATCCACGGCATTCCCTGTATCGACCCAACTCGTAACTCTATCGAAAAAAGAGATCAGAATGTAACACAATGTAACACAATGTAGCACAATGTAACACAATTCTTGTTCCTGGGTTGTACATATCATTTCCTAATTGGTTCTATCATAAACTGCACAAACGTTGTTCCTGCGGTTGTTGTACCTCAGGGCTGGTCCACCTTGCTCTTACACACAGACTCCTAGCCTGGATCTTGTATTTTGGATGGTGTCTTGAAGCTCGTGCTGCCTTGTTTTCTCGATTGATTTGTTTATTAGAAACTTTGAACTATATTCTACACACTGCCTTTGCATTTAGATTATTGCTATTTTACTGATTGCCTTGCATTTGGATTATTGTTTTTACTGACTGCCTTTACCTGTGGATTATTGCTTTCTTTACTGCTTTTTATGCAGACTTTGCTATCTTTTATCAACATTTAGCAACATTGGTTTTGGAAATGGGGTTCTTGAATACTTTTCCAAGAACATAGACAAGTCAAGAACCCCATTTCCAAAACCAGTGTTGCTTCGTCTGAAATCTTTCCCTGTTTCTTCCTTATTTAACCATGCTTACAGGCCAAGAAAGCATTCCTTTGTCCTTGGGTTCCCACACGTTTACCAGTTATCCTAAGAGAACATCTGGGACGATGAACTTTTAACCTTAACTTTGTATCCCTATCTAAGGAAGACTCCTCTAACTCGCTGCCAGAAACACCTGGGACTTGTTGATGTTCTGAGCTCTGTTGATGTTCCAAATCCTGTGAAAGGTCACCCTTATCACTGGCTTCTGCTTCACTGCTAATCTGTTTATCACAGGCTTCTGATTCATTGCTAGTCTGCGGCCTCTCTAACAATTCAGAGCCTTCAACATTTCCCTCATCAACATTTCCTTGGTCAGCCTGCATAAAACCAAATCCCCCATCATCATCAGACTGAACCACAACAGCGGCACATCTTGTTGGAGATAGCAACCTTCTCAAGCCTCCTCTGTTTAATGTTTTGTATGTTTTATAATTTGTCAGTTTATTTCCTGAAGTGCACGTCTTCTTTGGTTTGCAGTTTTCTTAGCTCTATGTACTTGAAGCAATGGGACAAGTTGCAGACCATGTGACTGTTTAGAATTCAGTTTGAAAAGGATGACAGTTGAGGAATGAAAGTTGAGGCTTGAGTCTGTTTGAGTGCAGGAGCCAGTATTAGGAGTTAGAAGAGAGTTGGGGCTTGAGTCTCTTTGAGTGCAGAAGCCAGTGTTAGAAGACAGTTGAGGCTTGAGTCTGTTTGAGTGCAGGAGCCAGTATTAGGAGTTAGAAGACAGTTGAGGCTTGAGTCTGTTTGAGTGCAGAAGCCAGTGTTAGAAGACAGTTGAGGCTTGAGTCTGTTTGAGTGCAGGAGCCAGTATTAGGAGTTAGAAGAGAGTTGGGGCTTGAGTCTCTTTGAGTGCAGAAGCCAGTGTTAGAAGACAGTTGAGGCTTGAGTCTGTTTGAGTGCAGGAGCCAGTATTAGGAGTTAGAAGACAGTTGGGGCTTGAGTCTGTTTGAGTGCAGGAGCCAGTATTAGGAGTTAGAAGACAGTTGGGGCTTGAGTCTGTTTGAGTGCAGGAGCCAGTATTAGGAGTTAGAAGACAGTTGGGGCTTGAGTCTGTTTGAGTGCAGGAGCCAGTATTAGGAGTTAGAAGACAGTTGGGGCTTGAGTCTGTTTGAGAGCAGAAGCCAGTGTTAGGAGACAGGAGACAGTTGGGGCTTGAGTCTGTTTGAGAGCAGAAGCCAGTGTTAGGAGACAGAAGACAGTTGAGGCTTGAATCTGTTTGAGTGCAGAAGCCAGTGTTAGGAGTTAGAAGACAGTTGGGGCTTGAGTCTGTTTGAGTGCAGAAGCCAGTGTTAGGAGTTAGAAGACAACAGCAACAATAATTTAATTTTTTTTAAAAAAACAAAGGAGCATTCATCACTCTCCGAGGAAGAGAATTGGAAGGGCCATCTAGTCTGACCCCCGCCCCTCTGCCCTGCAGGAATATGCAATGAAAGGCACTTCCGAAAGATGCCAACCCAACTTTTGTTTAAGGACATCCACTTTCTGATCTAGTGCATTAAAGCTGGAAGGGAACCAGCTTTCAGCTGATGTGGAGTTTTCCCATGATATCAGGTTAGGTCTCAGCATGGAGAGAGTGAAAATTAGATTAATTAGGTGTTCAGAGAGACTCCGTGAAAAATCCTTGAAACCCAGGTTTGTGAGGTATGATCTCATGGTTTCTTGGTTGGGCTGGGTCTTAAATTAAGTGATGTTTACTTGGTGTCTCTCAGAACAGACAACGTTGCCAAAAGGTTCGGTTTCCTATCTCAGCTCTCAATGCTGGGTGAAAAGGTGTCTCAAGGCTAGGGTGCAACAGCAAAAATAATAAAAATTAATTAAAAAAACAAAGGAGAGTTCACCACTCTCCGAGGAAGAGAATTGGAAGGGGTTCCCAAAGGTCATCTAGTCTGACTCCTCACTCTGCCCTGCAGGGATATGCAATGAAAGTCACTTCTGAAAGATGCCCACCTAACTTTCATTTGAGGACATCCACTCTCTGATCTAGTGCATTAAAGCTGGAAGGGAACTCCAAAGGATATCTAACCCAACCTACTTTCTGCCATGCAGGAAGATATCATTAAAGCACTTCCAACAGATGGCCACCCAACCTCCATTAAAGACCTCCAAACAAATAATAGTTCTCAAAGAATTGCAGAAATCTCTGCCATGCTTGATCTATGGCATTCATTGACCCATCCATGTTTGAAAACAAAGCTGTCTGCGTGAAGCTCCGGTGCTGAGGTCAGGCTTCGGAGCAACCTTTAGCTATTTCAAGATGGCACGAGTGTTTCAAATCTCTCCCTAGGCTCTTGCTAATTGTTCTCCTCCTGGAAAAATGCCATAAATAAACCGTTCCAAAATAGCTTCGTGCACATGGGTGCGCTGGCGGCAGAGCATCTAGCTTAACCTTCACATATAAAAAAAGGGCTTTCCATGAAAGCTGTTTCTGTTTGGGGTCCAAACTGTGGCCAAACCTGAAATTAAGGAGATGCTTCATAACATTGCCGGCTACAGAAGATGAACACAGAAGCAAAAGGGGAGAAACAAGGTCAGCAAAACGATAACAGGGAGGCGGGGAACATCTCGGCAGCGTGGCACATTAATGCACAATGGCGCCATCCAAACTTAATGTGCATTTGCTGGAGCATCTGCCCACGAATGCTAAACAACCGCTGTCACACCAAAACAGGGATAATGGCTTTTTGCAGCAGGAGATTGCGGGAGCGCAAAGATGGATGTGGATGTCGGCTTTGGCCCGTAATTGGGAAGGGAAAGAGAAAGAGAAAAAGGAAGGCGTGCAAGGTTTGCTTGTATGCGCCGTTTGATAGAATAATGGACTGCTTCAGGGGATGATGGTGTTTCCAACAGGGATTGGATGGACATCTGTCTGGAAGCTTTGAGCTTTGAGTTCCTGTATGGATGTGAATTGGACTAGATAGCCTCGTGTGTGGCGCCTGCGCAAAGTGTTCTTTCCAGCTTTTTGGGTTTTGTGGCTCCGGGTTCGGGTGGAGATGTTTAATTTTTTTGTATGAACGTAGCGGCAAGGCTGCTAGATTGCGCTGCCAAGTTTAGTGTTTCTGGGACGTGTAGTTTTGTTGTTTTGTCCTAGGCCGAAATTACTTTACCCTTTTATATATATACTAGCTGTGCCCGGCCACACGTTGCTGTGGCGAAGTGTGGTGGTATGGGAAATAAAGTATTGAATTGGTGATAGTTAAGGTAAAGGGTAAAGGTTTTCTCCTGACATTAAGTCCAGTTGTGTCCGACTGCACACTGAAGTGGGTTATATGGCAGTGTGGAGTCAAGATAATTCAGTTCAAAGCAGATAATATAAGATGATAAATGGGTTATATAGCTGTGTGGAAGGGCCTTGAGTTACACTGCCATATAATCCAGTGAAAATCAGATAATCTGTATTTTATAGGCCTAACTCTGCCTGTCCCCTGGACTGAGTGGGTTGCTAGGAGACCAAGTGGGCGGAGCTTAGCCTTTTAACTGGCAGCAATTGGATAAAAACAATTATTCCTCTCCCTCTAATTAGGACTTTATTTTTCTTTTCTTTTTATTGTATGAATGTAGAGGCATGGATGAGGGGTTGTGCTGCCAAGTTTAGTGTTTCTGGGAAGTGTAGTTTTGTTCTAGGCCGAAATTACTTTACCCTTTTATATATATAGATTCTTATTTGGAGGTTTTTCAATAGAGGCTGCATGGCCATCTGTTGGGTGTTGCACCTCAGCACTGGTTCACCTTGCTCTTAACACACACTCCACCACAGCAGACTGGGTTTAAACAGTTTACTGATAAAAGATAGCAAAGTTTGAATAAAAAGCAGTAAAGGAAACAATAATCCAAATGCAAAGGCAGTCAGTAAAAAACAAGAATCCAAATGCAAAGGCAGTTTGTAGAATATAGTTCAAAGTCTCTAATATAGCAAATGAGTCCTGAAAACAAGGCAGCACGAACTTCAAAATACAATACAAAACACAAGATGCAGGCATGAACGAAAGCAAGAAACCTTTTCCAAGAGCATAGACAAGGCAGAAACTTTGCGTCCAAAACCAACGTTGCTTCGTCTGAAATCTTTCCCTGTTTCTTCCTTATTTAACCATGCTTACAGGCCAAGAAAGCATTCCTTTGACCTTGAGTTCCCACACGCTTACCAGCTATTCTAAGAGAACGTCTGGGACGATGAACTTTTAACCTTAACCTTGTATCCCTATTTAAGGAAGACTCCTCTGACTCGCTGTCTGGAACACCTGGGACTTGTTGATGTTCTGAACTCTGTTGATGTTCTGAATCCTGTGAAAGGTCACCCTTATCACTGGCTTCTGCTTCACTGCTAGTCTGCGGCCTCTCTAACAATTCAGAGCCTTCAGCATTTCCCTCATCAACATTTCCTTGGTCAGCCTGCATAGGCCCAAATCCCCCTTCATCATCAGACTGAACCACAACATTGGGAGGGCTTGGATAGTGGCTTGGAGTGGATAGACTTTGGGGGTCCCTTCCTACTCTACAAGACTTTCAAGACGGAAACATACAAAATGGAACAGATGATGGCAGAATCTTCACCTAGACACAGAGTTTGGAAGGTTGTCTGTCGGGAAGGCTTGGATTGTGTCTTCCTGCCTGTTAGGATTGATGTGAACTGAATGAGAGGTCACTGGAGCGCAATGGGTTAAAGTGCTGAGCTGCTGAACTTGCTGACCAGAAGGTCTGCAGTTCAAATCTGCAGGACCGGGTGAGCTCCTGGTGTTAGCCTCAGCTTCTGTCAACCTAGCAGTTTGTAAACATGTAAATGTGAGTAGATCAATAAGTACCACCTCAGCGAGAAAGTAAAACAGTGCTCCATGCAGTCATGCCCATGGCCACATGACATAGGAGGTGTATATGGATAATGTAGGCTCAACGTAGGACAATGTAGGCTCATCCCCAGAGCCGGAGATGAGCACCACTCCTCAGAGCCGGAAGGGGAAACCTTTACCTTTATCTGTGTTTGTTGTTTCTAGACATTTAATATTTGCCTTGTGTCTGTGTTTGCTGGAATCTGCCTTCAGTCCCTTTGGGGAGATAGGTATTATTATTATTATTATTGACACAAAGACATAGTATGACACAGAAAACAAGATATATATGTTGGATTTCATATCACAAAATCACAAGTCGAACACTTGCCAAGTGTTTAGGACTGTGTGATGTATTATTATTATTATTATTATTATTATTATTATTATTATTATTATTATGTTGAAATATTTGAAAGGATGTCCCATTTAGGAGAAGGAGGAAAGTCACTCACAATAAAGGCAGATAATCCACAATATCTGCTTTGAACTGGGTTATCTGAGTCCACAGTGCCATATAATCCAGCTCAAAGCAGATAATGTGGGCAACTTGAATACCATTGAATAGCCTTGCAGCTTCAAAGCCTGGTTGCTTCATACCTAGAGGACTCCATTGTTGGCCAACTTGAATACCATTTAATACCCTTGCAGCTTCAAAGCCTGGCTGAGTCATACCTAGAGGGTTCAATTGTTACTCAACTTGAATACAATTAAATAGCCTTACAGCTTCAAAGCCTGGCTGCTTCCTACCTAGGGGACTCAATTGTTGGCCAACGAATACCATTGAATACCCTTGCAGCTTCAAAGCCTGGCTGCTTCCTACCTAGGGGACTCAATTGTTGGCCAACGAATACCATTGAATACCCTTGCAGCTTCAAAGCCTGGCTGCTTCCTACCTAGGGGACTCCATTGTTGGCCAACTTGAATACCATTGACTATCCTTGCAGCTTCAAACCCTGGCTGCTTCCTACCTAGGGGAATCCCTTCTAGGCCACCTTGAATGCCACAAAGAAAACCCCACTTAGGACTACGCCACAGCAACACGTGGCCGGGCACAGCTAGTTATATTATATTATTATGAGTCTCCTCTATAGTTCTATTATTCTAGAATTCATTACACTATGTAAACAAAGTTGATTTTTTCTGTTCCTGGTTTGAAAGTGTTATGTCCTGTTTAATTGTGCGGTCCTTCCTTTGAAAGCAGTTGTTCTACTCCAGAAACTCTGTTTTTATGCCACAAACTATGTTGAATTGCTTGAGACTCGAAGAGATAGGCAAACACAGGGAGCTTGAATCATGAACTTGAGAGCTAGACAGGAACCCAAACTTTTTGGCACCGTTGTCTGCTCTGACACTAAGTAAACATCTCTTAATTTAAACCCAAGCCCAACCAAGAAACCATGAGATCACACCTCACACACCTGGGTTTCAGTGATTTTTCACAGAGTCTCTCTGAACGGCTAGTTAATCTGTTGAAAAACTATAGCAGAATGTGCTGTGGATGTACTGCAAAAACAAACTTTTTTGCAATGTGTTGTCGAAGACTTTCATGACCATAATGTTGTGGTTCAGTCTGATGGTGAAGGGGGGTTTGGGTTTATGCAGGCTGACCAAAGCAATGTTGATGTGGGAAATCTTAAAGGCTCTGATGATGCTGGGAATGTTGAAGGCTTGGAATTGTCAGAGAGGCCGCAAACTGGTGAGGAAACAGAAAACAATAATAAGGGTGACCTTTCACTAGATTCAGAACATCAACAAGCGCCAGGTGTTTCAGGCAGCGAGTCAGAGGAATCTTCCTTAGACAGAGATACAAGGTTGAAATTGAAGATTTGTCGCCCCAGGCGCTCCCTTAGAATAGCTGGTAAACACGTGGGAAGCCAAGGACAGATATATGCCTTTCTGGCTTGTAAACATGGCTAAATACAATGAGAAACAGAAAGTGATTTCAGACTAAGCAACATTGATCTTTGGAAGCACATCTCCTGCTTTGTTTAAGCTCATGGAAAAGGACTCTCATTTGTGTTCATGCCTGGAAACTGTGTTTTGCTTTTTGCTCTGAATTTCATGGTGCCTTGTTTTCAGGACTAATTTCCTACATCTGAGACTTGGAATTATATTTTGCAAATTGCTTTTACTACTAGATTATATTGTTATTATTGAGTGCAGTTGCATTTGGATGTTTGCTTTCTTTACTGCTTTTTATTCAGACTTTGCTGCAACACATAATCACTGGGTTGCTGTGAGTTTTCTGGGCTGTATGTTCATGTGAGGTCACAACCTCTGAGGATGCCTGCCATAGATGTGGGTGAAACATCAGGACAGAAGGCTTCTGGAACATGGCCATACAGCCCGAAAAACTCACAGCAGCCCAAATATTTTGGAGTTTAATAAACTTTTCCCATGTGTTTATGATAGAACTGACATGTATAACCCAGGAACAAGAATCGTGTTACATAGTGCAATCCAGCATCCTCTCTTTGTACCAAGAGTATCCATTGCTTTTGCTCCAAGAGACTGGAATTCAAAGCCATTACACTGATAACACAAGAAACAAAGACCCTATTGTAATACATCGTGTTATTATTGAGATTTACCAGTTTTACTAGTAAGTTTCCATGGCCGATGTTGCACCTCAGCACTGGTTCACCTTGCTCTTAACACACATTCCAGCACAGCAGGCTAGTTTTAAACAGTTTATTGATAAAAAATAGCAAAGTCTCAATAAAAGACAGCAAAGAAAGCAATAATCCAAATGCAAAGGCAGTCAGTAAAAGCAATGTAATAGTAAAAGCAATATGTAGAATATAAATCCAAGTCTCTGATATAGGAACTTAGTCCTGAAAGCAGAGCACCATGAGCTTCAGATTAAAGTCCAAAACACAGTTTCCAGGCATGAACATGAACAGGAATCCTTTTCCATGAACTAAGACAAGGCAGAAGATGTGCGTCCAAGAAGTAACGTTGCTACATCTGAAATCTCCTTCTGTTTCTCCTGTATTTACCCATATTTACAAGCCAGAAAGGCATTTCTCTGCCCTTGAATTCCCATGCATTTGTCAGCTATTCTAAGGGGCGAACCTTCAATCTTAACCTTGTATCTCTGTCTAAGGACGACTCCTCTGAGTCACTGCCCAAAACACCTGGAACTTGTTGATGTTCAAACTCCTGGGAAAGATCACACTTATCATTAGTTTCTGTTTCATTGCTGGCCTGCGGCCTCACTGACAATTCCCCATTTCCAGCATCAGACAATTCAACATTTCCAGCATCAGACAAATCAACATTTCCAGCATCAGACAATCCAACATTTCCAGCATCAGACAATTCAACATTTCCAGCATCAGACAAATCAACATTTCCAGCATCAGAGCCTTCGAGATTCCTCTCTTCAGCATTGCTTTGGTCTGCCTGCAAAACCCCCAATCCCCCAACTCAAACTCTGATCCCCAGGACCACTACACCACTCATTACTCCAAATGAGATCTTAACTATCCTGGCCATTAACACACCCATCCGGTTACACTAAAGCTGCTTCATTTAATGGGGAAATATCTTCCTCCTTAGTTCTGCAGAAAACCAGCTGGAAAATCTTCACTTCTCTGAATGATTTATTCTTCCAAAATCATCCCTTTTTCTTGTCTCTTTTGACCTCTTTGATTTGGGGTGCTCTGAAAGTCACCCCATGTGCAGGCTTTTATTATCACCACCCTTGAGCCTTATGGGGCTTTGCCCTGATTGCTGCCGACAATGGGAAAGCCTCTAATAGGTTTAGGAGCTCCGGAGCCGAGATGCATGAAAACCTCATAGGGAGGAAGAGCCGGGTGCATGGAAAGCCAGGTCTCCGGTGCAGGGAACAAGGTGAGTGCATTGCCCTTTGGGAATCCCTCGCTTTGTTTACGATTTGGGTTTGGATGCCCATACATATTGGGTACCCATATTGGTACGGACAGAGCCGGTCCAAGGTAATTTTCAAGTGTAGGCAAACAGAAATTTTGGCGCCCTCCCCCCTCAAAAAAAACCAATCACTGAAAAATAAAAGTGTTGGATAAGCAAAAATGTTTGATAATAAGGAGGGATTAAGGAAAAGCCTAAATAAACAACACTCTGAAAATGGGAAATCCAGTCAGGAAACAATCAGGGCCAACTAACACCCCCCAACCAAGGATGCCCCCAGGGAGGAAGCCCCACTTGCCTTGCTTCCTAGACTTCCTACAGAGGAGGAGTTGGATGACCCAGTAGTCTGAATCAGTACAACTATTTCTGACAATGTATGTCAGATTTTCTCAAACTGACATTTTCCAGAAGTGCTGGACATTCATTACTGCCATCTCTGCCTTGCACATCCATTAGAACAGGGGTCCCCAAACTAAGGCCCGGGGGCCAGATGCGGCCCTCCAAGGTCCTTTACATGGCCCCCACCTTAAGTTTTATAATATAATATTTTTATATCAGTTTTAATAATATAATATATAGTATATACATATAATATTGATAAGATATTATAATGTTATACACTATAATATTAATAATAATACCATATAATAATATTAATTATCTATATATATAAAAGAGTGATGGCATCACGGCGACCCACAAAACAACAAAACTACAGGCCCCCCAACCTCGAAATTTGACAACATAACCCATCATCCACGCCTCTAGGTTGATACAACAGAAAGAAAAGAAAAATAAAGTCCTAATTAGAGAGAGAGGAATAATTGCTTTTATCCAATTGCTGCCAGTTAGAAGGCTAAGCTCCTCCAACTTGGTCTTCTAGCAACCCAATAAAAAATAATAAAAAACACTAAAAATAATTAAAAACACTAAAAAATTAATACAATAAAATACTATAATAACAGAAAATAACTAAAAATAATACAAGAAAATAATAAAATATAATAAATAAAAAGATAACTTACAATAAAATTAATAAAAAAAATACAAATGTCAAATAAAAATTACACAATTTTTAACCAATACCACCACCACTTTGCCACAGCAACGCGTGGCCGGGCACAGCTAGTATGTTATATATTACATATAATATTACAGTATAGTGGTATAGTTCAATATAGTAATATATAATACTAATATTGTGCTATGCTAATAATATAATATATTGTATGTACATACAGCTGCTCTGAGTTCCCTTCAGCGTGAGAAGGGCATGATATAACTGTAGTAAATAAATGTAGTAAATAAATAAATTTAGACTTAGGCTTGCCCAAAGTTTGAAATGACGTGAAGGCACACAACAACAATCCTAATTAACTAGACTATCTCATTGGCCAGTAGCAGGCCCACAATTTCCACTGAAATCCTGATAGGTTTATGCTGGTTAAAATTGTTTTCATTTTTAAATATTGTATTGTTCTTTCATTGCTGTTGTTGTTTTGCACTACATATAAGACATATGCAGTGTGCATAGGAATTTGTTTGTATTTTTTTCAAATGATAATTCAGCACCTTAACAGTCTAACGGATTGTGGACCGGCCCTCTGCTTTAAAAGTTTGAGGACCCCTGCATTAGAAAGTGTAGATTCTATATCTTTGCTAAACTAAATAGTTGCATACAGGTGTTAAAACTTTAATCCTCGGGAAACTCTACTTATAAATGAAGGTACTAGGACTTATTTAACAATTTCCCTCCTTTCTCATAAATGGGGACAAAAGTGGCTCACCTATGAATTAAAACAAGCTCCATAAATTAAAAAGTAACAGTAGAAAATGAACATTCAATTAAATAAGTGTGTATGCATTAAATTAATTCACCCAAGTTAGGTAAGATAAGCAATACTTACTTCACAGGCTTCCCAAAAACCATATTGTCTTCCTAGGCTCCTTTCTGCTGCAGGAGACAGGAGTTGCCTCGATGGCGCCCCCAACAACATGGCGCCACAGGCAAATGCCTAGTTTGCCTGGTGGTAGAACCGCCTCTGGGTACGGATACAGTGATAGCTGTATCCTGAGGCTCTCGTGGTTGCCATCCCATGCAAGCTCTGGAGCTCCTTGAAGGATTGTGGACACACAAGATCCTACCTTGGTCCCTTTCCGCTCCAAATAGAGCAGAGAATATGGAAAGGAGGCCTTTGGAGCACTGCCACTCCCAGCATCCCCAAGACAACATTTTGGAAGTGTCAATGCAAAAAGAAGACTCATCCTCTGGTTCAAAATGAATGCCAGATGTTCCAGATATTATTCCAGATTCCAAACCATCTCTTGAAGGTCCTTTGCCCAAGAAAACTATAGAACTCATAGCATTGCCATAAAGTCAACTGGCAAAAACAACGTGGTCTTCCTTGGCCACGAATGAGTCAACAAGCATCTTAAAGGCACAGATGCACAGAGCAGAAGCGTCCAGCTTAAGCATCGTAGCTGAACAGAGAACAATAATAGCATCGGGTTGCTGTGAGTTTGTCGGGTTGTATGGCCATGTTCCAGTAGCATTCTTTCCTGACGTTTCACCTGCATCTGTGGCTAGCGGCATCTTCAGAGATGCAGCCGAAAAGTCAGGAGAGAATGCAGCTGGAATAGGGCCATACAACCCGAAAAACTTACAGCAACCCAATTAGGGAGCAATTAACGATGGTTGTTATCTTAGCCCTTGCCCTTCAGTACACCGCAAATAACGTGGAAACCTGACAATCACTATGTAATGAAATTTGGTTCGAAAGATTTGTTTCATGTTTAATAGGTGCAGTACTTATAGGTGCGCCAGGCTGTGGCGCAGGCTGGAAAGCAAGCCAGCTGCAACCAGCTGCAATGAATCACTCTGACCAGGAGGTCATGAGTTCGAGCCCCGCTCGGAGCCTATGTTTGTCTTGTCTTTGTTGTATGTTAAAAGGCATTGAACGTTTGCCTATATGTGTAATGTGATCCGCCCTGAGTCCCCTATGCTGTAAATAAAATAAATAAATAGTTCTACTCTAGAAACTTCATTTTTGTGGCTGCCACAGACTAGGTTGCATTGGTTGAGACTCGATGATGACATATTCATTGGGAAACTAGAGCAAAATGTGTTATAGCAGGATGTCCCTCCTGCAAAAGGTTCTTCTAGTCCCAATTATGATAGAACTAATTAGGAAATGACACTGATAACCCAGGGAAAAAAATGGTGTTAAATAGTGCTCTAGATTAAATCTACTTGTGTTGTAATTCAGCCTGAGCCTGAGTTTGGGCCCATTTAGCCAGTGATTGTCCCTGCACCTGCTTTGCCAGAGAATTCTGGGTTTGGTTCTGAGATGAAGCCAGAGTCTGTTCCAGTGGATTCTGGGACCAGAGACAGAAAGCAGACATGTTGAACCACATTCCTCTCCGCACTCAAGGCCAGTTCTCCAGGTGCCAGATGGACATTCTAGTTTAGAGGAGGACAATGAGTTTGACAGAAGGGAGGCGATAACTCACGGAAGGAGGGAAAGAGAATGTTTATGGAGAAGTAAATGACTGCTTTCGAAGTGCTTTAATGAGTAGTTTTCTCATGAGAGAAAGAGTTTTCTCATGAAAGAAAGACCTTGGATTTGCCTTAAATGCCTGGTCCTTCTCTGCTATGGCAGAGGTGGCAACTTTGCAATTCAAGAGAGAAAGATCTTTGTTCCATGTTCCTGTATCTTCGGATTTTGCTCAAGTTCCAGCCTTGTTTTTGCCTTTGAATCCGGTTGAATGTTCCAGTAACTTTAGCATTTGGATTTCTGTTACCTTGGATTACTTTGGAGTTTGATCCTGTGTTCTAGCCTTGTTTCCTGTGGTTCCAGTTTGTTTCATGCCTTGGAATTGAATCTTGTTTGGACTATTCTCGATACATTTTGTGGGACTGAGTTCAAGTTCTGGTTTGGACTCTGATATCTGAGTGACTTTCTTAGACTCTTGCTTTAAGACTTTCAAGTGCACTGTTCTTGTGACTTTATTTTATGTCTTTTAAAATTTTCATTTGCGCGATTTTCGGTACTTGATGTTATTGTTTGTTCGTTTTGTATTTGTAAGCCGCCCCGAGTCCACCCAGGGAGATGGAGGCGGGAGCACAAAAATAAAATTATATTACAGTAGAGTCTCACTTATCCAACCTCCATTTATCCAACGTTCTGTATTATCCAACGCAGTCGGCCTGTTAGTAGTCAATGTTTTCGTAGTCAATGTTTTCAATATATTGCGATATTTTGGTGCTAAATTCGTAAATACAGTAATTACTACATAACGTTACTGTGTACTGTCGATTTGTTGTAAAACATGATGTTTTTGTGCTTAATTTGTAAAACCACAATGTGATTTTACAAATGAATTAAGGCTTTTCCTTAATCCCTCCTTATTATCCAACATTTTGCTTATCCAACGTTCTGCTGGCCCATTTATGTTGGATAAGTGAGACTCTACTGTATATCTATATACAGTAGAGTCTCACTTATCCAAGCTAAATGGGCCAGCAGAAGCTTGGATAAGCGAATATCTTGGATAAGAAGGAAGGACTAAGGAAAAGCCTATTAAACATCAAATTAGGTTATGATTTTACAAATTAAGCCCCAAAACATCATGTTAAACAACAAATTTGACAGAAAAAGTAGTTCAATACGCAGTAATGCTATGTAGTAATTGCTGTATTTACGAATTTAGCACCAAAATATCATGACATATTGTAAACATTGACTACAAAAATGGCTTGGATAATCCAAAAACTTGGATAAACGAGGCTTGGATAAGTGAGACTCTACTGTATTTGGAGTCAGAGATATATTGATTTGTGTGTATGTACATAGAGTATCAAATGCTTATGTATGAATGAATGTCCTCTATTATTTTCTATTACAGTAGAGTCTCACTTATCCAACACTCGCTTATCCAATGTTCTGGATTATCCAACGCATTTTTGTAGTCAATGTTTTCAAGATATCGTGATATTTTGATGCTAAATTCATAAATACAGTAATTACTACATAGCATTACTGCGTATTGAACTACTTTTTCTGCCAAATTTGTTGTCTAATATGATGTTTTGGTGCTTCATTTGTAAAATCATAACCTAATTTGATGTTTAATAGGCTTTTCCTTAATCTCTCCTTATTATCCAACATATTCGCTTATCCAACATTCTGCCGGCCCGTTTATGTTGGATAAGTGAGACTCTACTGTATTATTATTATCATCTCACCCAGAAGCTTGGATAACCGAGGCTTGGATAAGTGAGACTCTACTGTATATAAAAGGGTGATAGAATCACGGCACCGGACAAAACAACTAAACTAAACACCCCACAACCTCAAAAATTGACAGCACAACCTCTCACCCACGCCTCTACGTTCATACAACAAAAAGAAAAGAAAAAATTTAAGTCCTAGCCACAGCAATGCGTGGCCGGGCACAGCTAGTAAAATTATATATTTAAACCCATTTTATTGACTCTGAACTTTTATTTGCTTGTGCTTTCTTATAATCTTCAATAAACAGCTTCTTTGCTTATATTCCGGGCTCCAGTGTGGTTTCAAGGTGCCTACGCAGCCTAGGGGTGCAACAACTTGTGTATTAACTGGGCTTTGTTTCCTTCTCCGCCTGCAGCTGTTCTAGGATGGCCCCGGCCCCGGCCTCCCGCCTCTCCCTCTTCCTGCTGGGCCTGATGGCCGCCCAGGTCCGCTCCTGTCCGTCCACCTGCCGCTGCTACAGCACGACTGTGGAGTGCGGCTCCCTGGGCCTCAAGGAGATCCCCAGCGGCATCCACCCTTCCACACAGGTGAGTCCGGGAGGGGGATGTAACACCCCTAAGCAGCGCAAACACTGGGAACCAACACGGAGGCCAATAAACAATCTAATATCTTTATTAAAGCAATAAAAGTTCTAAACAAAAATGAGCGGAGTATATGGTCCAGCAGTTGATCTTTTAGAGGAGATAAAAATTAGTCAAATATAATGAACTTATATGTCCAGTATTAGAGTCCAAAGTCTACAATCCAATAACCGAAACACACTCAAACTCTTTGGAAGTTTGAATGGGGAAAGAGCAAGGATTCACAGGGAGATTCTTGAAGTAAAGTCCAGAACAAGGATTCAAGGCTAGGCAAGGTATTTCGTGATGGATCTGAAACGCAGTCCAAACTTGGCAAGGAGTGGAACGCAACTCCCGGTCTACTCGTGAATAAGCGCACCGGAGGGCCGCTTGGAAGCTCAGGAACAAGAGACGATGTTCTTCTATGAATAGTCACATTGACACCGCGATAGGGAAAGCTCAGTGCAGAACTTTTATGGAAGTTCAAGAGCTTCCCCTGTGAAGAAGTGATGTGATGACAGGGATGGAATCTTTTTGGATCCCACCTCTGCCACCAAATTGCGAAGGATTCAACTTCTACCTCTATGTATCCTACTTTTCAATGTTGTCGCTGCCACCACCTTTGAAAGATGCTTTGCTCAAATAATAAGCAACATTTGAAGAAACAGTAACTTGTTTATTTATAGCACAAAGCTTGATGGTTGCAAGAATGTTATAACTTGAGGTGAACGATGTTACTTCTGTACAGTAAGTGTTGCAAGATTTCTCAATAGTTTCACTGAGCTTAGTATGGTATCAGCTTTATATTACTTGTTTCTTTCAGTTAGGAATATTGTCCTTCTTGAACTTAGTTGATCTGTACCCGATCAAACTTGGATTGGGGAGTTTAACTGGTTAACCCTAGTCCTCCTTGACTTAGGGATATAGCCTCAGCTCTTTAGTTATTCCTACTAAAGGCTCAGCAACTTTAATTTTAGCCCTTCTCCGCTAAAACTCTCTAGCTACTCAACTTCCTCCCACAATCTCTTTTTTTCGATCACACTCCTTTCTCACTGAACAGAACCAACTGCTCTGCTCAACCGACAAACTCCAACTGCCCAATTCCAACTGCTAAATTTTGAATTCTAAGGCTTCCACCAGCAAGGTGAAGCCACACCCCTTTTCCTGGCCATGCCTTAGAGGCTCCCAGCTTCTGTATAAGAATAGCTGAAATATATAACCTTAAACAGTCAACCTAAACATAGCAATCATGAATAAAACACAATGATCATGACATCTTTGCATAAAGATACAGGTGTTTAACTCCCCAAATCTTCCCAGAGAACGAAGCTGTTTCAACATCGTACCAGATGCCTGCCTCCCTGAAACTTCCCAAGGGAAACGGTTTAGTCACAATCGTCTCTCTCCGCTAATCTCGTGTTTCGCCTTAGAAACTGCTTCTGGGAGCGATGTGTTTTGAGAAAGGCCTTCCTATCAAACACCAAACTTTCCGGGGAACCAGGCTCTGTTTCAAGGGCATCCGTAATTGGCTCTGGCACGAAAATGTCAACAGGGGACATCTGGAATGGAACAGAATCTTGCTGAGATGGGAAAAAGCCCAAATCCTCTTCAGTTTGATCTATGATGGCTGCGGGGTCATGGGCCAAAGGTCCCTGAGACATCACAGGGGAACTGGTCCATGGCCAAACCCAAAGGCTGCTTCGGTCCAGCGATTGCTCCTCTTCCTTCCTCCTGGAGAGGAGAAGGAGTGACTATTGTATTTACTCGAATGTAGTGCCCACCTTTTTTTTGGGCTGAATTACCATCCACAAATTAGGGTGTGCAATGTGCATTGGGTCTGTGTAATACATCTCAGTGCTGAGCGAAACGCAAAAGGGGAAGCTGCTTCAGGAGCTGTGCCTGGAGTTCCTCTTTGAGGGTTGCCATCTTTAATTTAATCCCAATAGCTCAATGCGATGCAATGCTGGCGATTTGTAGTTTGGTGAGGCATGGCATTCTTTGACAGTCAAACTTTTGGGAAATGGACACCTCCATAACCTTTCGGAGATTTTAAGATCTATGGAAAGGCATGACCTACTGTGTTTCCCCGAAAATAAGCCACTGTCTTATATTAATTTTTGCTCCCAAAGATGCTCTAGGTCTTATTTTCAGGGGATGTCTTATTTTTCCATGAAGAAGAATTCACATTTATTGTTGAACAAAAAAAATGAACATTTTTTATAGACTGTACAGTAGTGGTCACCACAAACCAGCATAACCAGACAAACTGTGAATCCTATCAAGAATTTCTTGTTACTTCCATTATTTCCATGTACAACAATCTATGGTATTGTGTTCTGTTTTGGTGGGCATGCTTCCAAACAAAAACTTTTCTAGGTCTTACTTTCGGGGGAGGCCTTATATTTAGTAAATCAGCAAAACTTCTACTAGGTCTTATTTTCTGGGGATGTCTTATTTTAGGGAAAACAGGGTATCTTGGGCCAGGCTGTGGCGCAGCTGGCTAGTAACCAGCTGCAATAAATCACTACTGACCAAGAGGCCATGAGTTCAAAGCCTGGGTCGGGTTAAGCCCCCGACCATTAAATAGCCCACTTGCTGTAGACCTATGCAGCCCCGAAAGACAGTTGCATCTGTCAACTAGAAAATTTAGGTATGCTTTATGCGAGAGGCTAATTTAACTAATTTACAACAGCATAAAACTGCCAGCAGCACGTGGAAAGGAATGAGGAAGTACAGCACTCAATGTCACTTGTGGATGATGAAGCAACAGCTCCCCCTGTGGCCGGAATCGAGCATACCCTCATGAAGCTGGAAATGTTAAATTGCCTCTGTGTGTGTTTCTGTACCAATGATGGGCAACCTTTTGCACTTGGTGTGTTAAAATTCACCAAAAAAACCTAGCATGACTTGGGTGGCGTGTCACTTCGAGAAAAAACCCATAATTTCACAATTTATATAGTTTAAATAACAAAAATATATAATTGTAATATATAACTGTATTTAATAAATCAAAAACTGTTTACTACCATTATTTCCATGTACAACAATCTATGGTACCTCTTGCAGCTTCCACGCTGATTTCTCTCTATTGTAGTTTCAATGTAGTCATGAATAATGAATAATATAATAGTAATAATATAATAATACACTGCAATAATAATAGAATAATAATAGAATGATTATATATATGTGTGTGTGTGTGTGTGTGTGTGTGTGTGTGTGTGTGTGTGTGTGTGATGTGCATAATTCCCATGGAGTAAACAATAAAACCACTGGACCAAATCACACCAAATTTGGCCACAAAAGACATTAGTCATCCAATCAATCTGCATGCGGCAGCATGTCAGCAAAAATGGCTAGGCGTGTCAGTGCTCACACGCGTGTCATAGGTTGGCCATCACTGGTCTATACTGTATGTTGTTTGTCTGATGGCATTGAATGTTTGCCATATATATGTTCACTAGCTGTGCCCGGCCACGCATTGCTGTGGCGAAGTCTGGTGGTATGGGAAATAAAGTATTCAGGAATTGGTGCTAGTTAAGGTAAAGGGTAAAGGTTTTCCCCTGACTCTGGGGGTTGGGGCTCATCTCCATTTCTAAGCCGAAGAGCCGGCGTTGTCCGTAGACTCCTCCAAGGTCATGTGGGATGACTGCATGGAGCGGCGTTACCTTCCCGCCGGAGCAGTACCTATTGATGCACTCACATTTGTATGTTTTTGAACTTCTGGGTTGGCAGAAGCTGGGGCTAACAGTGGGGGCTCTCTCCGCTCCCCCAATTCAAACTTGCGGCCTTTCGGTCCAGAAGTTCAGCAGCTCAGCGCTTTAACACGCTGCGCCGTCAGGGATATTATTTCCTAAAGGTTGTGAATATACAATATTTCTGATTGGTTTTTTTTTGTCTGTTGGAGGCAAGTATGAATGCTGCAATTAGGAAAAATGATTAGGATGTAACAATTATTGTTCTCCCTCTAATTAGGACTTTATTTTTCTTTTCTTTTTGTTGTATCAACCTAGAGGCGTGGATTATGGGTTGTGTTGTCAAATTTCGAGGTTGGGGAGCCTGTAGTTTTGCTGTTTTGTCCGGTGCCCTGATTCCATCACTCTTTTATATATATAGATTGTAATCCGCCCGGTGTCCCCTTATGTCCGGAGGTGTCCTTCCAGGTGTTGCGTCCCTGGATCCTGGGACCGATTCTGTTCCTCCTTTTGAAGTCTTTCTTTCTGTGCTTTTTGTTCTCGCAGACGGTCTTCCTCCAAGACAACAGCGTGACGCAGATCCACCAGCAAGACCTGGCCCCGCTGTGGGGCCTGCAGTACCTCTACATGCAGAACAACACCATCTCGGCCCTGGAGCCGGGCGCCTTCCGCAACCAGAACCGGCTGCTGGAGCTGGCCCTCAACGGCAACCGGATCCACCTCATCAACAGCAGCATCTTCAAGGGCCTGGAGCACCTGCGCGTCCTCTACCTGGCCGGCAACCAGATCACCCGGCTGCCCGACTTCACTTTCTGCGACCTGGAGGTGGGGCAGCACTTGGGGATTGCGAGGGCACGTCCAAACTGTAGAGTTAACCCACTTTGGCACAACTGTAATTGCAATGAGTACTGTGATTTTGCAAGTCTCTTGACGCACCTCAGAATAGTTCACCTTGCTATAGACACTCAGTCAGACACAGAAGAAAGTCTTTTGAAGTTTTATTGAGCAAAAGCAAATATATAAATCAAAGCAGGCAGTTGAAAGGTTTTTCAAAGTTGCAGTAAAAGAGTCAATAGGAATCCAATTAGTTCATAAGCCATGAAAATCCATTAGTCCATAAACCATAGCAAGCTAATAATCCATAAGGCAAAGGCTGTAGTCAGTAGATCCCAAAAACAAGGCCCAAAGGTACAAAGATCCAGGAAAACTTCTCTTGATCATGAAACAAGAACATCCACACAGATGAAGCAAGGATTTGCTTTGACAACGAGCTATCTGCAAACGCACACTTTTAAAAGCACCCCAGGAAGGCATTTCTTTTTCCAGAAGTGGCCTCTTTCTTTCCCGCCAGCCTCTCACTCCTACGGACCTGAAATCCTCTCCATAACATACGGTCAGCCCTAGATGATTCAAGGTCTTCATTATCTTGCACCTGAACCAGGACTTGAGAGCTCTCGCTCATGAATTCCCATGGGAATGTCATCCTGGCTGTTATCTATGGCTTCTGGGGTCAACAGTTCATTCTGCTCAAACTGCAATTCTTGAGCCTCTGAATCAGCCTGTATTCCCATGCCATCTTCCTGCAGCCCATCTTCTGGCTCAACTGGCTCTTGTATCTGAAACCCAGAATCCCCTTCTTCATCCTCACACTGGCTATACTGTGGCTGAGTCACAACATCGCTGTCAAAGAGCCAGTAGGCTGTTAGGAACTGTGGGAGTTGAAGTCTAAAACACCTGGAGGGAGGACCAAAATTTGCTTATGCCTCTGTAGAATGCATTCACTGGAAGCCATTCAATCCATACAGTTTTGCTATTACTCAGTTTTGCATTTCCATGGAAAAATCCTGGGGTATATCCTTCTGCAGATATGGAGGCCATACTTATATCACACTAGCTGTGCCCGGCCACGTGTTGCTATGGTGTCGTCCTAAATAGGTTTTTGTTTGTGGAGGCAAGTATGAATGTTGTAATTAGTCACCTTGATTAGTATTGAATGGGCTTGTAGCTTCAAAGCGTGGTGGTTTCCTCCCTAGGGGAATCGTAATGTTGGGATGTGCTAGCTGGTTCTGGTTATTTCCTGTCTGGAATACCCTTATTTTCAGATTGTTGATCTTTATTTGCTGTCCAGATTGTAGAGTTTTTTAATCCTGGATGCCAGGTTTTATTCATTTTGATGGTTCCAAGAAACCTAATAATAATAGTAATAATAATGACTCTGAGGGAAAATCCTATGTTGGGAGGTGTTAGCTGGCTCTGGTTGTTTCCTGTCTGGAATATGTCTAGTTCTCTTCTGAGGAAGAAAGGGGGTGGGGAAAGGGAAGGAAGCCTCGCTGTCAGTGGGCGGTGGCCATTGAAGGCCTGCTCACCTGGCTAACGTCACCAAGTTTCCTGGGGGGGGGGGGCTATGCGCATGCGCGCTAGTAATTTTTGGGTTTTGGGTTTTGCTGTAATATGGACCTAATTTTATAGGTTTTTTTGATGGAAAGACATAGATTGGATGACTATGTCTTTTGTGACCAAATTTGGTGTGATTTGGTCCTGTGGTTTTGTTGTTTACATCGTGGGAATTATGCACATGACATTTTTATATAGAGAGGTTGTGAAGCAATCAATCCTCTTCACATTCGACCAGGCCAAAAAAACCTGGCCAGGGGACAGAGCTAGAGTAATATTATAATATGTGTGTTATAACAATTTGCAACTGCAGGCCGTCGAGGAGACTGTGAGAAGTCCTTGAAACCCAGGTGTGTGAGGCATGATCTCATGGCTTCTTGGTCAGCCTTCGGCTTACATTCAGCGGTGTTTACTTGGTATCTCTCAGAGGAGACGTTGCCAAAAGGTTCGGGTTCCTGTCTCAGCTCTCAAATTCATGATTCAAGTACCCTGTGTTGAATCCTGTTTGTTCCTGTAGGAATGTGCCTTGGAAAAAGGCATGCTCTGTAGTTCGTACTACTGGACTCTGGTGTGGAGCTGGGTGAAATGGTGTCTCAAGGCTGGAGTGCAACAATGCTATCAGAAGATAGATAGATAGATAGATAGATAGATAGATAGATAGATAGATAGATAGATAGAGATAGGACTGGAGTTACCTGTTCTCCAGGTAACTCCAAGTGTACCTGTTTCAACTTACATACAAATCCAACTGAGAAACAAGCCTACAGAACCTCTCTTGTTCCATAATGTGGGGACTGCCTGTACATAGAAATGACCCAATTCGAGTGCCGTTTGTTGGGGATTGTAGAAGCTCTTATGTGGGCCCATGAACCAAGGAGTCACCCTGCAGAATGATGCACCACTCAGTTTTGCAGAACAAACAACACAGGAACTTTTACTAAGTCCAAGAGATCAACAGAACAGTGGTATTTACAATAGTCCCTCTGATTGCTTACAGAAATCAGCAGTCATAGGCAATCCTTTCTTGTTCCATAAATTTGCTTCAGTGAAGATTGTCAATGTGAGAGTTGAGTTGAGACACTTACAGCTCTCCGTCTCAATTCTTCCCTCCGAACGAATGAACAAACATCCACACATAGCTAGCTGTCTGCTGATCCCAGCGGTTCAGAAACTTTATTGCTCTAATTGCAGTAATTTACAGCTATGTACAAAGCGTGGCTGGAGAAACATGTCCAGCTAGATTGATGGCAATTGACGCTGAATAACGTCACTCTAGGCAGTAAATCTAATTCTATGCATTTAACCATTCTTCTGCTGGAATGCTTACCAAAGCACCACACACTTACTTTAACAATGAGTGAACATTTCACACAATATATAAACCTTTATTCTTGTTGGAGACTAGCTCGGAGAGTAATGGAGAGAATTGCAGGAGAGCAATAAAACAAGCCTTTTATTATTATCACAGCTGATGATAAGGCAAAACAGCCGTAGGTACCCATTTGTGGGTCTGTACTATGCAAATGGCCATCGCAACATATGCGTAGCAAACAAATAATTTATATCTTGGCTTATCTAGAATTGACCAATGGCTGAGGATCTTCCCCACCTACTTTGGCACAAGTGATACCAATGACCCAACTTGATTACTCTGAGCTTTCTTCTCTCTCTGGAACTTCCTGAAGAAAAGCACCAGCCCACAAGAAAGGAGGAGCACAGGCCCTGTGTTCATACAGAGTGTTTATATTGTCTATATAAAGGCTATATGATATATGTAGAGGCAAAGCTATGTTAGGCAAAAGTTTATTATTTTCTGGCTTATGGTCCCTACATTCTGACAAAGATCAGCAGCAAACAAGGATTCAGAAATAGTCAGGCCTTTCTGAGTACAGAGCCATCTTCTTTCCAGCCAGTACTCAGTAGACTCACACACACAGAAAGAGAAACCTGTTCAAACTGTTTCTCCAGCAGCAGGACAGTAACAGTTGCTAACCAATTCCCAGGTCCTTGCAAACTCAGCCAATCGGCTTCATACATTAGATTTTCCAGTTAACACACATATAGTATCTTTGCAAACCATGACACCGTTGACTGTAACCACATGTCTGGTTCTCCTTTTTTGCAGCGCCTGCAAGAGCTCCACTTGCAGGAGAACAGCATCGAGGCGCTGGAGGAGCAGGCGCTGGTGGGCCTGACCTCGCTGGCGCTGCTGGACCTCAGCAAGAACAACCTGCGCACCATCAGCCGGGCGGCCCTGCGGCCCCTCATCAGCCTCCAGGTGCTGCGCCTGACAGGTGAGCCGACCCCGCCCGAGGCAGGACGAGGGACGAAGTGCCCGCGATGGCGAGGGGCTTCACCACATACGTGTCCACACACTCCCCTTTCCCCACACACTTCTAACATATTTCATAGGAAGGAATAAATTGTTACGCTTTGATGATGCATGCAGACCAGCAGGTTAGTCCTATGTATAGTCAAAAAAGAGTAACACAAGTAGAAGAAAATGCAAAACTCAAGCTTGACTCTTGTGCAGCAGACTTCATGGAAAAAACAGCAACTTCAACAAAAACTTTCTAGTAATAATACAGTCACAGTTCCTCTGGAGCAGCGGTCCCCAAACTAAGGCCCGTGGGCTGGATGCGGTCCCCCAAGGTCATTGACCTGGCCCCTGTCCTCAACTTTAGACTTAGGGTTGACCTAAGTCTACTTGGTCTTTGGAGGTCTCTTTGCTTACCTATGGTCTCATGAGACCATCTAGATGGTCTTTAGCAGTCTCTTTGCTTACCTATGTTATTATGAAACCATCTAAATGGTCTTTGAGGTCCCTTTTCTTGTCTATGGTCTTCTGATGGCCTTATGAAATCATCTAGATGGCTTTTGAGGGTCCCTTTCCTTACCGATGGTCTTATGAAATCATCTAGATCAGTGATGGCCAACCTATGACACGCGTGTCAGCACTGACACGCCTAGCCATTTTTGCTGACATGCTGCCTCATGCAGATTGATTGGATGACTATGTCTTTTGTGGCCAAATTTGGTGTGATTTGGTCCAGTGGTTTTGTTGTTTACTCCATGGGAATTATGCACATCCATCATCCAAGTAATTGATAAAGACGTAGAGCAGCACTGGTCCAGGAACAGACCCCAGGCACCCTTCTGATCACTTCTCACCAGGATGAAAAGGAATCATTGGTAAAAGCACCCCTTGGGTTTAGTGAGTCAACCAATTACAAATCCACCTACATGAAGGATGCCTTTTTATTTATTAATAGTGCACTTTCCCAAGACTGCTAGGCAATTATTTCATAGCCAGTTATCTTCTCACTGGAGCCCCCAGTGGTGCAGTGGATTAAACCCTTGTGCCGGCAGAACTGATGACTTGAAAGTTGGGTTGCTGACCAGAAGGTTGCTGGTTCGAATCCAACCTGGGGAGAACGCAGATGAGCGCCTACTATCAGCTCCAGCTCCATGTGGGGACATGAGAGAAGCCTCCCTCAAGGATGGTAAAAACATCAAAACATTCAGGCATCCTCTGGGCAACGTCCTTGCAGACAGCCAATTCTCTCACATCAGAAGTGACTTGCAGTTTCTCAATTTGCTCCTGACACGAAAAAAAATCTTCTCACTTTTTAGGGACCTCATCAGACTGGAGGAATTTAGCATCCTATGACATTTTCACACCCCATGTCAGCCCCACACAGCGTCATGTGATTTCCAGCGGAAGCCACATGCCCAACGTGATGAAAGCGTCACCAGATGCCTTCCCCACAACTCGGGAGGCTTCCCGTGTTGTGTATGTCTTTTGTGGCCAAATTTGGTGTGATTTGGTCCAGTGGTTTTGTTGTTTACTCCATGGGAATTATGCACATTACATACATATATATATATTATATCATTCCATTATTATTCTATTATTATTGTAGTATATTATCATATTATTACCATTATATTATTATTATTTTATTCATTATTCATGACTACATTGAAACTAGAATAGAGAGAAATCAGCGTGGAAACTGCAAGAGGTACCATAGATTGTTGCACATGGAAATAAGGGTAGCAAATAGTTTTTGATTTATTAAATACAGTTATATATTACAATTATACATTTTTGTTATTTAAACTATACATATTATGAAATTGTTTTTTTTCTCTCGAAGTGACACACCACCCAAGTCATGCTAGGTTTTTTGGTGAATTTTGACACACCAAGCACAAAAGGTTGCCCATCATTGATCTAGATCAGGGGTCCCCAAACTAAGGCCCGGGGGCCGGATGCGGCCCTCCAAGGTAATTTACCTGGCCCTCGCCCTCATTTATAATATAATATTTTTATATCAGTTTTAATAATATAATATATTGTATATGCATATAATATTGATAATAATATTATCATTTTATACAATACAATACTAACAATAAATATAATAATATAATAATATTAATTATATGTTATATATTACATATAATATTACAGTATAGTGGTATAGTTCAATATAGTATAATGCTAATATTGTGCTATGCTAATAATATAATATTATTGTATGTACATACAGCTGCTCCGAGTTCCCTTCGGGGTGAGAAGGGTGGGATATAAATGTAGTAAATAAATGTAGTAAATGAATAAATAAATAATTTTGGACTTAGGCTCGCCCAAAGTCTGAAATGACTTGAAGACACACAACAACAACAACAACAACAACAACAACAACAACCCTAATTAACCTGACTATCTCATTGGCCAGAAGCTGGCCCACACTTCCTATTGAAATCCTGATAGGTTTATGTTGGTTAAAATTATTTTCATTTTTAAATATTGTATTGTTATTTCATTGTTATTGTCATTGTTTTGCACTGCAAATAAGATATGTGCAGTGTGCATAGGAATTTGTTCGAGTTTTTTTCCCAAATGATAATTCGGCCCCTCAACAGTCTGAAGGATTGTGGACCGGCCCTCTGCTTTAAAAGTTTGAGGACCCCTGATCTAGATGGTCTTGGAAGGTCTCTTTGCTTGGCTACAGCCTTATGAGACCATCTAGATGGCTTTTGGATGTCACTTTCCTTACCTATGGTCCTATGAGAACATCTAGATGGCCTTTGAGGGTGCCTTTATTTACCTATGGTCTTATGATATTGTCTTGATGGCCTTTGGGGGCCCCTTTCCTTACCTGTGGTCTTATGAGACCATCTAGATGGTTTTTGAAAAATTATTGGAAAAAGAAGATGGGAATTTACCTCCAAGTGAAGAATTGAACTTTTGGTGGGACTACAGAAGAAGAGATGGCTCTGGAGAAGGGGAGCACAGGGCTGAATGTAAATAAAAGAGAGGGAAATGTATAGAATATGTTTATATAACTGTAACTTTTTTCAAATAATAATAATAAAAACATTAAAAATAAAATCATAAATAATTTTAAAATAATAATTTAAAACTATTTATGATTTTATATTTATTTTTTTAAAATAAAATCATAAATAATTTTTTAAAATAATAACAACAACACAAACACCACTGGGTTGTAAATCCTTCCCTATGCTATCCAAAGTTGAGAAATACAGTAGTCTCTCACTTATTCAACACTCGCTTATCCAACGTTCTGGATTATCCAACGCATTTTTGTAGTCAATGTTTTCAATCTATCGTGATATTTTGGTGCTAAATTCATAAATACAGTAATTACTACATAACATTACTGCGTATTGAACTACTTTTTCTGTCAAATTTGTTGTATAACATGATGTTTTGGTGCTTAATTTGTAAAATCATAACCTAATTTGATGTTTAATAGGCTTTTCCTTAATCTCTCCTTATTATCCAACATATTCGCTTATCCAATGTTCTGCCAGCCCGTTTATGTTAGATAAGTGAGACTCTACTGTATTTATGATTTTATTTTATATATTTTTAAAAATAAAATCATAAATAATTTTTTAAAATAACAACAACAACAACAACACAAACACCACTGGGCTGTAAATCCTTCCCTATGCTATCCAAAGTTGAGAAATATATATATTTGGCTAGAGTTACTCTTAAAATGGAGCCTCCGGTAGCGAAGTGTGTTAAAGCACTGAGCTGCTGAACTGCAGACCAAAAGGTCACAGGTTCGAATCCCGGGAGCGGAATGAGCGCCCGCTGTTAGCTCCAGCTCCTGCCAACCTAGCAGTTCGAAAACATGCCAATGTGAGTAGATCAATAGGTACTACTCCGGCGGGAAGGTAACGGTGCTCCATGCAGTCATGCCAATGGCCACATGACCTTGGAGGTGTCTACGGACATGCAAATGTGAGTAGATCAATAGGTACTGCTCCGGCGGGAAGGTAACGGCGCTCCATGCAGTCATACCTATGGCCACATGACCTTGGAGGTGTCTACGGACAACGCCGGCTCTTCAGCTTAGAAATGGAGATGAGCACCAACCCCCAGAGTCGGACATGAAAACCTTTACCTTTACCTGCTCTTAAAAATGTCCCAACTTATATGCAAATACAACTTAAGAACAAGCCTACAGAACCGATCTTGCTCGTAACTTGGGCACTGCCTGTATTAAATTGCCTCTGCGTCTGTCTGTCTGTCTCTGTCTCGGTTCGATGTGTTTATGGGCATTGAATGTTTGCCCTATATGTATATAATGTGATCTGCCCTGAGTCCCCTTTGAGGTGAGAAGGGCGGAATATAAATACTGTAAATAAATAAATATTCCAGGGTCTAACGGTTCTCCCCTTGATGTTTTCCCGGCAGAGAACCCCTGGCGCTGCGACTGCTCCCTGCACTGGCTCAGCTCCTGGATCAAGGAGGAAGGCCAGCGCCTCTTGGGCCCCTTGGACAAGAAGATTGTCTGCTCGGAGCCGCCGCGCTTGGCCTACCAGAGCCTGACCGACGTCTCCGGCAACAGCCTGATCTGCATCCCGCCGGTGGTGCAAGTGGAGCCGCTGGAGGTCACGGCCCGGCTGGGGGACGACTTGCGGGTCTCCTGCCAGGCCTCGGGATACCCGCAGCCGTTGGTCACCTGGCGCAAGCTGGCGCACTGGCGCTCAGGGACAGGATCCCGGTCCGGTGGCTCCCGTTCGACGGGCGGCACCTTCGAGCTGAGCGAGCGCAGCGTGGGGGAACGCTTCGAGCAGTCGGACACGGGGAGCGGGATGCTGTTCCTCAACAACGTGACGGTGTCCCACGCCGGGAAGTACGAGTGCGAGGCCTCCAACCCGGGCGGCACGGCGAGGGTCTTCTTCCACCTCATGGTCAACCTCTCTCAGCAGCAGCAGCAGCAACAACATCACCAGCAGCAGACGTCGAGGGGCTACCCGGCCTCGGTGGACATCAGCCAGGAGCCCCTCTACGACATGGAGAGCATGGACTTCAACGCCCTCAGCATGGCCACCCAGACAGCCATCGCAGTGGCCATCTCCCTGCTGGCACTGGTGGCCCTCCTCTTGGTCATCATGATCTACCGCAAGCACCGCAAGCGGAAGAAGGCCAAGAAGGAGGAGAACATCCTCTACGTCAATGACTACTCGGATGGGCCCACCACCTTCGCCCAGCTAGAGGAGTACCGGGATGAGCGGGGCCACGAGATGTTTGTCATTGACCGCAACAAGCCCCTCTTTGCCACCTACAAGGACCCCCAAGGCCTGGCCGGGGTCTTTCCCGACCAACTGCAAGACCAAGCCACCCAGACGCTGGAAGGGGAAGAAGAGCGGCCCCCGGACACCAATGAACTCTTCGCCAACCAGGGACTGATGTTCCAGCCTCAAATTGCTTATGAAATCCATTGTTGAACCCCAAAAGATGGAGCCTATATGAGTGGAGTGGACATGCCCCCATATTGTGGAGGCCCTTGTAGCCTCCTCCGATCTTAGACTATGGGGTCCTTACAGCCTCCTTCCAACCTTGCATCATGGAGGTAATTCTAACCTCCTTCCAACCTTGCATCATGGAGGTCATTGTGGACTCCTACTGACGTGCATACAGGCCCTTGCTGCCTCCTTCCAACCTTCTACCAGGATGGTTCTTCTAGCCTCCTTCTAGTTCTTGTATCATGGAGTTCTTTGTGGATTCCTTCCAACCTTCCACCATGAAGGTCATTCTAGCCTCCTTCCAACCTTGCAACTTGGAGGTCTTTGGTTTCCTTCCAACCTTGCACCATGGAGGTCATTGTGCTCTCCTTCCAACCTTCCACCATGACAGTTACTCTAGCCTCCTTCCAACCTTGCAACTTGGAGGTCTTTGGTTTCCTTCCAGCCTTGCACCATGGAGGCTATTGTGGTTTCCTTCTAACCTTCCACCATGACAGTTACTCTAACCTCCTTCCAACCTTGAAACTTGGAGGTCTTTGGTTTCCTTCCAACCTTGCACCATGGAGGTCATTGTGGACTCCTTCCAACCTTCCACCATGACTGTTACTCTAGCCTCATTCCAACCTTGCATCATGGACATCTTTGTGGACTTCTTCCAACCTTGCATCATGAAGGTTATGGTGGACTCCTACTGACCTTGTCCATGGAGGTCCTTGCAGCCAACCTTCCACTATGACTGTTCCTCTAGCCTCCTTCTCATCTTGCATCATGGAAGAACTTGTGGCCTCCTTCCAAACTTCCACCATGGAGGTTATTCTAGCCTTTGTCCAGCCTTGCATCATGGAGGTCACTGTGGACTTCTACTGACCTTGTCCATGGAGGTCTTTGCAGCCAACCTTCCACGTTGACGGTTATTCTAGCCTCCTTCCAACCATGCAACATGGAGGTCCTCATAGCCTCATTCCAACCTCCGTCCCATCTTTCCTTAAGGCAATGGTGGAGGAATTGGTGATTAGTTTGTACCCCAGAAGTAGCAGAACACGTGTTCCTAGGACTGACCCCAAAAAGCAGAACAGAGAAGTTACTTCTGACGGGCGGACCTCAGTACTGCTATGGCCATTCCTTGGAGTAAACATTAATTCACCCCATTTGTGGAGCATTCTAGATCCTCGTCACCATTTTGTAGACTGGCAAAGCCTTTGTTAAATTCTCTGCTCAGGTGGCAGAAAGCATCATCCGTTATGGAACATTGAAACGGTGTCCCCCGTTGAACGAGAATGAGTTGCATCTCGAATCCGTGACATTGATTAAATGCGTCGCCTTCTCGTGGGCTTTTGTCATTGAACAGGTGTGGATTTGCAACTCATTGGAAGAGAAGAAAAACAATTGAAGGTTGGATTTGGAAACGTGGGGGCTTTGAAGGATTTAGGACGCGGTGGAATGCTTGACCGACTCACGCCTCCCTTCCCTGACCTTCGAGACACACTGTGGACATCGGAACCCCTCTCGCAAGGGGGCAAAACAGGGCATTTCTGTATTTTTTCCCCATTTGTTTCCTCCCCCCCCTTTTTGTATTATGTAGAAACAAGGACACAACCACAGCATTCATAGAAACTACCCATCCTTCACAATCACATCCAACGGTGGTGCTACACAACGTGGTTTCCTCAAGGGACTTGGAAGCCGCGAGACGGCAGGATCTGCCAAAGGAGGAAAAGGCAGAAAGAATGCATTTCCAAGCAAGGAGATAATAAAACGTAGCTGGCACCAGGGATGCCAAGGGTCTGTCTTTTTTATTGACTGCGGAAAGAAGTGCATTGTTTGCAAGTACAGTGTTCCCTCGCTACTTCGCAGTTCACTTTTCGCTCCCTCGCTGTTTTGCGGGAAATTTATTTATTTACGTATTTACCCCGTTGCTGCTTCTCCTCCTCAGGGCTTCCCCCTTGCTTCATGCCTGCCGTGTTGCTCTGGCTGCCTCTGCTCCTGCAGCCCAGTGAGTGAGTGAGTGAACGAGCAAGTGAGCGAGGGTGAGTGAGAGAGTGAGTGTTGTACCCCAGGGCTGGTCCACCTTGCTCTCACACACATACCACCACAGCAGGCTTGGTTTAAACAGTTTATTGATAAAAGATAGCAAAGTCTGGATAAAAAGCAGTAAAGAAAGTAGTAATCCAAATGTAAAGGCAGTCCATAAAAAGCAATAATCCAAATGTAAAAGCAGTCAGTAAAAGGCAATAATCCAGTGCAAAGGCAGTCTGTAGAATATAGTTCAAAGTCTCAAATAGAACAAATCAATCTTGAAAACAAGGCAGCATGAGCTTCAAAACACCATCCAAAATGCAAGATCCAGGCAGGAACAAAAGCAAGAATACTTTTCCAAGAGCATAGACAAGCTAGGAACTCGTTTCCAAAACCAATGTTGCTTCGTCTGAAATCTTTCCGTTTCTCCCTTATTTAACCATGCTTACAGGCCAAGAAAGCATTCCTTTGTCCTTGGGTTCCCACACATTTACCAGCTATCCTAAGGGAACATCTGGGATGATTTAGCTTTAACCTTGTATTCCTACCTAAGGAAGACTCCTCTGACTCGCTGCCAGAGACACCTGGGACTTGTTGATGTTCGGAACTCTGTTGATGTTCTGAATCCTGTGAACGATCACCCTTATCACTGGCTTCTGCATTACTGCTAGTCTGTTTATCACAGGCTTCTGTTTCCCTGCTAGTCTGCGGCCTCTCTGACAATTCAGAGCCTTCAACATTTCCCTCATCAACATTTCTATGGTCAGCCTGCATAGACCCAAATCCCCCTTCATCATCAGACTGAACCACAACAGTGAGAGAGTGAGAGGAGGCGGCAGCTACAGGAGAAGTAGGAGCCTGGAAGAGGCAGCCATGCTCCTGCTTCTGCCGCTGCTCCAGCTGGGCTATGCCAGGAAACGTGAAGGACTCGGAAGAGGGGGCGGAGTCCTCTACGAGTCCCACCCCTTCTTCCAAGTCCTCCACAAGTCCCGCCCCCTTCTGAGTCCCGACCCCAATTCCCAGTCCTCCATGAGTCCCGCCCCCTCTTCCCATTGTCATTTGGGTCATTTGGGAGTTATAGTTGCGGACCAACCAACAGAAAATATTGGAAGGGTTTGATGGGCACTGACCTTTAGTTTTGGAGTTATAGTTCGCCTACATCCAAAAAGCACTATGGAATCCAAGCAATTATGGATCTGGACCAAACTTGGCACATATGCTCAATATGCCCAAATTTGACCACTGGTGGACTTTGCAGAAAATAGACCTAGACATTTGGGAGTTGTAGTTGCTATGATTTATAGTTCACCTACAATCAAAGAGCCCCTTAAACCCCACCGATAGAATTGGGCCAAACTTCCCACACAGAACACCCATGAACAATGGAAAATACTGGAGGCGTTTGGGTTCCCAAGACCATCAGAAATATGTGTTTTCTGCTGGTCTTTGGCGACCCCGCTGAAACCCCCCTCACAACCCTCCCAGGGGTCCCGACCCCCAGGTTGAGAAACACTGCCCTATATGATCAGGAGAAACAAAGCTGGGTTGCTGTGAGTTCTTCGGGCTGTATGGCCATGTTCCGGCTGCATTCTCTCCTGACATTTCGCCTGCACCTGTGGCTATTGGCATTTTGTGAGGTATATAGATAGATATACCTGTGGAATAATGTCCAGGGCGGGAGAAAGAAGCCTGTGTGAATGTTGCAATTTGCAAGCTTAAATAACATTGAGTATCCATGAAGCTGCACAGTCAATCAGTGAGGGCATCTTCATAGAGAATTTCTTCTTTTGCATTAATATTTCCATCATCATCATCATCATCATATAGTGCAGATGCACTATGGATTTGCCTATGTGATCCTCTTACATCAAGAGGATGGGGAGTTCAATTAGTGTTTTTTTCCCCATAAATTAATATCATCATCATCATCCTCATCATCCTCTAGTGCAGATGCACCCTGGATTTTCCTATGTGATTCTCTTATGTCAAGAGGATGGGAGTTCAATGAGTGTTTTCCCCCCCATGAATTAATATTTCCATCATCATCATCCTTATCATCCTCTAATACAGATGCACCCCGGATTTGCCTATGTGATCCTTTTATATCAAGATGATGGAGAGTTCAACTGGTTTTTTTCCCCATGAATTAATATTTCCTCCATCATCATCATCATCATCCTTTAGTGCAGATGCATCCTGGATTTGCCTATGTGATCCTCTTACATCAAGAGGATGGGGAGTTCAATGAGTTCAATGGGAGTTCAATGATTTTTTTTCTTTGAATTAATATTTCCATCATTATCATCATCATCATTATCATCATCATCATATAGTGCAGATGCACTCTGGATTTCCCTATGTGATCCTCTTACATCAAGAGGATGGGGAGTTCAATGAGTGTTTTTTTCCCCATAAATTAATATCATCATCATCATCATCATCATCATCTAGTGCAGATGCACCCTGGATTTCCCTATGTGATCCTCTTATATCAAGAGGATGGGGAGTTCAATGAATGTTTTTTTCCTTGAATTAATATTTCCTTCATCATCATTGTCATCATCATCATTGTCGTTGTTGTCATCATCATCCAGGTGAACTCTGGATTTGCCTATGTGACTTACATTCAATGAGTCTTTCTTTCTTTGTATTAATATCTCCATCTTAGACATCATCATCATTATCACGACCCTGAAACAGTCAAAATCCAACTCACCAATGCCTTGAAAGATCTCTCCAGCGACTACAAAGAGAACCACCTGAAGCCCAACCCTTCCAAGACACAAGTGTGTGCTTTCCACCTACGTAACCGTGAAGCCAACAGGAAACTGAAAATTACTTGGGAAGGCCAAGAGCTCGAACACTGTTTCCATCCTAAATACCTTGGTGTCACCTTAGACCGAACACTAACATATAGGAAACACTGCATGAACACCAAGCACAAAGTTCGAGGGTTGAATGAAAAGTAATGCCTCCACCTTCGTAACTCCTCAACAGATGGCAGTCCTGGTCTGCGGCAGGGGCTGACTCGTTCAGTAGACTCTCCTCTACAGTTCCATTTGGTGGGAAGCCTTAGATTGAACGGTTGTGTTGTTAAAGTGAGAAGTACGGAACCCTGCGCAGACGGGGAAGCCTTAGCATTGAACGGTTGTGTTGTTAAAGTGTGAAGTATGGAACCCTGCGCAGACGGGGAAGCCTTAGCATTGAACGGTTGTGTTGTTAAAGTGAGAAGTACGGAACCCTGTGCAGACGGGGAAGCCTTAGCATTGAACGGTTGTGTTGTTAAAGTGAGAAGTACGGAACCCTGCGCAGACGGGGAAGCCTTAGCATTGAACGGTTGTGTTGTTAAAGTGAGAAGTACGGAACCCTGCGCAGACGGGGAAGCCTTAGCATTGAACAGTTGTGTTGTTAAAGTGTGAAGTATGGAACCCTGCGCAGACGGGGAAGCCTTAGCATTGAACGGTTGTGTTGTTAAAGTGTGAAGTACGGAACCCTGCGGAGACGGGGAAGCCTTAGCATTGAACGGTTGTGTTGTTAAAGTGTGAAGTACGGAACCCTGCGCAGACGGGGAAGCCTTAGCATTGAACGGTTGTGTTGTTAAAGGGTGAAGTACGGAACCCTGCGCAGACGGGGAAGCCTTAGCATTGAACGGTTGTGTTGTTAAAGTGTGAAGTACGGAACCCTGCGCAGACGGGGAAGCCTTAGCATTGAACGGTTGTGTTGTTAAAGTGTGAAGTATGGAACCCTGCACAGACGGTTGGTCAATGCGACTTAAGCAACATGCACTCATTGAAGATTCCCAAAGGAGATTCCTCAGAGAATGCAAGCTGTTTATGGGGATTGTGTTGATGTGAGTCCTGTGTGTCGTTGGGCGACTAAGTTTAAAGATGTTGAGGTGGGAACATCTGACTTGCATCACAAACAACGGGTTGGATGTCCTGTGACAGCAACCACCACGTTTCACAAGCAAACGGTTGACAGATTGATTCAGGACGATCATTGTATCATTCGGAGAGAAATTTCAATCATCATCGGCATTTCACATGAACGTGTTGGTCACATTATTGCTTTGCTTGGCTATCGGAAGATCTGTGCACGATGGGTACCCAGGATGCTGACACCTGAAATGAAAGCGCACGGGCTTGACATTTGCCAGGAACTCCTCTCGCATTATGAGAATGAAGGTGACGCCTTTCTCCTTTGGAGTGACACCTTCTTCTGTCAAGAATTCAGTGACTACACGTGGCTTAAGTCGCATTGACCGACCATCTGCGCAGGGTTCCATACTTCACACTTTAACAACACAACCGTTCAATGCTAAGGCTTCCTCGTCCGCGCAGGGTTCCATACTTTGCCCTTTAACAACACAACCGTTCATTGCTAAGGCTTCCCCTATGTGCATGGTTCCATACTTCGCACTTTAACAACACAACCGTTCAATGCTAAGGCTTCCCCGTCTGCGCAGGGTTCCATACTTTGCACTTTAACAACACAACCGTTCAATGCTAAGGCTTCCCCGTCTGCGCAGGGTTCCATACTTCGCACTTTAACAACACAACCGTTCAATGCTAAGGCTTCCCCGTCTGTGCAGGGTTCCCTACTTTGCACTTTAACAACACAACCGTTCAATGCTAAGGCTTCCCTGTACGCGCAGGGTTCCATACTTTGCATTTTAACAACACAACTGTTCAATGCTAAGGCTTCCCTGTATGCGCAGGGTTCCCTACTTTGCACTTTAACAACACAACCGTTCAATGCTAAGGCTTCCCGTCCAATGGAACTCACTGTAGAGGAGAGTCTACTGAACAAGCCAGGACCTGCTGAAGACCAGGACTGCTATCTGCTGAGGAGTTCCGAAGGTGGAGGCATTACTTTTCATTCAACCCTCGTATCTTGGTGTCACCTTAGATCGAACACTAACGTATAGGAAACTGCATGAACACCAAGCACAAAGTGGCTGCACGGAATAACTTACTGGCAGTGCATGGGGTGCAGACCCAAAATGAATAAGAGCATCAGCCCTGGCCTTGTCTTTCTCAACTGCTGAGTACGCCTGTCCTGTCTGGCACAAGTCTGCCCATGCGAAGCAGGTGAACATAGCACTAAACAAAACATGCAGAATCATCACAGGATGGCTTAAACCCTCACCTAAACTCTATAAGATAGTTGGCATTGCCCTCTCTGATGTGCAATGGGAAGTTGCTGCTAACTGGGAGAGAATAAGGTTGAACACTGTGAAAGCCACCCACTGCATGACTATCAGCCTCCTCCCAGTAGATTCTAATCAAGGAAAAGCTTCATGAGAACCACCATTTCTCTTGATGTTCTCCCAGCAATAGCAAGAGTGTCCCTCTGGGCAGCTAAACCAGGCAATTCCAACTGGATGGCCCTCCGTGAGGGGCAAACCAAGAATGGGCAACTTGGAAGTTTTCCCATGCCTGGGCTATGTATTTGCCTTTAGAGACTTCCTCACTTCAATGAGCATCTCTTTCCTTGACTTACCGGCAATATTTCTATCACAGACACATTTGCAATTAGGATTAATTTATTGGGATGTAGGCCCTTCTCGTCGTAACGAAAAGGGGATAGAAGAAGAGTGCTCCGCGGGTGGACACGGCAGCCCTATATTCTCCCCACGGTCACTTTGCGATGCCTCTTTTCACTCGGTGTCTCCTTCGCTCAGCACTCCGGCCTCGATGAGGTAGACGCGGGTCTTGTAGCCCCGGTAGGCCGACTGGATGGTGGTGGCGGCCGCTTGCTGGACGGCCAATGACCGCCGGACCTTCCATCCCCGCCAGAAGGACTGGATGAGGGTGGCGGCCCGGGCCACCTGCCAGATCTGCTTACGGGTCTTGAACACCCGCCGCTGCCCTTCGCCCATCCGCCGGGCGCAGTAGTTCTCGTAGAGCCACTCCGAAGTGCCTGGCGATGGCGCGGTCGGCTGCTGGAGGCTGGTGGAGGAGTAACTCCGTCCGGTGGTCCTCTCCCGAGTGACCCTGGTGGTGGACACTTGCCCTGCGAGGAGCCTTTGTGGGTCCCGGCCTTGCCTCCGGGGCTGGTCGTCGCTCACGACATTCGAGTAGTAGGATCTGGAGCTGGTTTGGTAGGAGACTTGGGCACGGTAATGGTGAGGCCTCGGGGCCGGCCCCGGGCTCTTTGAGGCCTTAGTGGACATACCCTTCGGCTGGCTGCGACGAGAACGAGGAGTGCGGACATCATACTCCTCGTCCCGGTCTGATTCGGACGGCGGGGCCTTGCCCACTCCCACCAAGACGCGTACGCCAGTGCAATGCCCACACTGCGGGCACACCTTGGGCTGGGTCGTTTTGAGACGCTCCTTCTGCCGCTTGGGCATCGGGGCCCGGCCGCCTTTGCTTGCCCACTCCTCGGGCTCCCCTACCATCACTTTGCGCCAATGCTTCCGAGGATAAGGGCCCATCCACCCAGTACTGCCGGGAACATAAGTTGGTGGAGTATAATAGGTCTTCCGTGGTTTGGAAGGTGGATAGCCACGTTGTGCTAACTCCTGGCGGGTTTGGTAGCCCCTCCAGTGGGCTTGGATGGTGACGGCCGCGTGACGGCACTGGCTGATGGCCTTACGGGTCACGTAGCCACGGTAATGGGCCTGGATGACCTCTGCGGCATGGTCCTTGTCCTCCATGGAGTAGTGCCGCGGCCTTCGGACCCTTTCGTCCTCCAAGGAGGCCAAGGAGGGGGTCCTCCTCCGCCGGCCGTACATCTGCTCCGCCGGCATCGGGCCATGCCTCAGGGCCAGGTACTCCCTGGTGATGAAGTGCCTCCAGGCGGCCTGGATGGTGGAGGCGGCGGCGTGCTCGACCATGAGTTGCTTGCGGGTGAGGTGGCCTCGCCAGGCGGCCTGGATGGTGGTGGCCGCCTTGTCCATCAGCATGTCCAGCTCGTCAACCAGGAAGGAGGAGCGGCGGCGGTTCTGGTTGTTGAGTCGGCTGCGGCTGCGGCTGCGGCTGCGGCTGTTGCTCCGGGATCGTATCTTGACCAAAGGGTGCCGCTCGATGCCTTCGCTATAGTCGTCATCATCGTCCCCGCTGTGGCAGCTGTGGGAGCACCACATGTGGTCCTCAAAGGTCTCCATCCTACAAGGAAGGCATTTTTAGTGTGTCGCATGGAATCCTAGAAATACCACATTGTTGAGAAATGTCCCCGTCGTAGGACACTTCAGCCTCTTTCCAAGCATGGAGAGGCATGGATCTCATCACATGAGTTGAACTACTTCTGGCCATCATGCACAGCTCTCCATGGTTGGAAAGAGGAAGGAGTGTTCTGAAAGGAGGAACTCTGGCAATCAACCTCATCACATTGAGAAATTTCCCCTGGTAGGGCACTTTAGCCTCTTTCCAAGCGTGGAGAGGCATGGAGGTTGTCACATGAGTCAAATTATTTCTGGCCATGTCCTGTTTTGTCTTTCAAGAACAGCCTTAAAACACTGTGGTAAGTAAATGAAAACTGCTTTACTTCAGCAAAACATAAAGTACAGCACATTCAGTGGAATAATGCAAAAGGAAGCAAGGAAGTGTTAGGACAAGCACAGTTCTTAGTCTCTGATAAGTTCCCAAATCAAGTTGCAGTCTTACTACAGACAAAGAAACAGCAATAAATCCTTAGGAGCAGTTTCCCAGATGCAGACTCGAAGCAGGCACAAGGGGAGTGGAGGCTTAGGCATTAGAGTCAGTTTATTACCAGCAAGAGCTGGCTGCACCTGCTTCTGCTTTATACCCCTGAGTCCCCTCCCAGCTGCTAGGGCAGTTCCTAATTACTCAGCTGCATTTCTGGCAGCTATTCTAGCTGCTCTGTTTCCTTTCGCCTCTCCTGAAATGTGGGTACTTGCAAAATCTCCTCCTCAGATTCCAACTGTGCCTCTGATTCATGAACACTTTCTTGCTCCCCTTCCTATTCTGAAGAAGAGGAATCCCTAACAGGTCATCATGCATAGCATTCCATGGTTGGAGATAGGCAGAAGTGTCCTGAAAGGAGGGAACTCCACAATCAACGACTTCACATTGAGACATTTCCACCTCTTGGACACTTCAGCTTCTTTTCAAGTATGGAGTGGCATGGAGCTCAACACGAGTTAAGCTCCTTCCGGCCATGATGCATCACCCTTCGTGATTGAAAAGTGGCAGAAGTGTCCTGAAAGCACGGAACTCCAACAAATCAACCTCATCACATTGAGACATTTCCCCCTGGTAGGACACTTCAGCCTCTTTCCAAGCATGGAGAGGCATGGAGCTCATCACATGTTCTGGGGTTGAAATGTCCTGAAAGGAGGGAACTCTGAACACGGGCCAGCTATCTTGTTCAGAGCTCCTATTCAGAGAAGCAATCCTGTTCAGAGCGTTTTACTCCCATCTTTACAACTGAAAAACAGGTGAGATAGGAACCATCAAAAGCTTCTCATCCTGTTTCATTGCCCAACTGTCAGCAGCCTCTTGTATTCTGTGGGATTTGATGCAGAACCATAGGAATCCACGGAAAGCAATGGTTTTAAACTGGATCATTGACTCTTGTATCCTATGGGGTTTGATGCAGAACCATTGGATCCCATGGAAAGAACTGGTTTAAACCTGGTGTCAGTCTCCTTTCATGTAAGGGGCTTTGGGCAGAGCGAGGGATCTCTTGGTTTTCAGATATTGTTGTTTCTCCTGATTAAAATTAATACTGACCTTGTCATGAATGGAAGATGAATGTATTGCTATCTATTTAAGTTTCCATGTGGGAAACTTAAATATATGCTTATATGCTGTTTATATTGTATTGTTCTGGGCATGGCCCCATGTAAGCCGCCCCGAGTCCCCGTTGGGGAGATGGTGGCGGGGTATAAATAAATAAATAATAATAATAATAATAATAATAATAATAATAATAATAATTATTATTATTATTATTATTATTATCTCTTAAAGGGAAGGTCACCCATGCTTTCCTCTCTCAATATGATAATGTGGTTAGAAGATAATCCCAATTGGTGCCCAGTCCAACCCTCTTCTGCTAGGCAGGAAAGCACAACTCAGACTTTCCTAACAGATGGCCATCCAGCCTCTACTTAAAACCTCACAGATTGTAGAGTTGGAAGGAGAACCTAAGTGCCATCCAATCCAACCCTTGCCATGCAGGAACAGCCAATTGAAGCACTCCTGACAGATGACCACCCAAGCTCTGCTCTGAGTTCTACCCTGTTTCCCCGAAAATAAGACATCCCCAGAAAATAAGACCTAGTAGAGGTTTTGCTGAATTGCTAAATATAAGGCCTCCTCCAAAAGTAAGACCTAGTTAAGTTTTTGTTTGGAAGCATGCAGGATTGGTAAATGTACATACCATAGATTGTTGTACATGGAAATAAAGGTAGTAACAAGAAAAAATAATAATAATTTTATTCTTGTATCCCACCTCCATCTCCCAGAAGGGACTCAGGGCAGCTTACATGCCCAACAACAACATAAATTTACATAAGAACAGAAATTTAAAACCGTAATTTAAAAACAGTATAGCAATAAAATATAATATAGAAATTCTTGATAGGATTCACAGTTTGCCTAGTTATGCTGTTTTGTGATGACAACTACTGTACAGTAGATAATTTTTCATTTTTAAAAATTCAACCATAAATGTGAATTCATCTTTGTGGAAAAATAAGACATCCCCTGAAAATAAGACCTAGCACATCTTTGGGAGCAAAAATTAATACAAGACCCTGTCTTATTTTCGGGGAAACAGGGTATGCCTAAGAGGTCAGTTAAGGAGCTCGGATCCTAATGGGCCCATGCTTCAGGCTCCGTTTAGCCCAGGCATGGGCAAACTTGGGCTCCTAAGCCTGAGTGACCACCTGTCAGGATTGGGTTGTGTCTGTTGTGACAGCCTTTGTGGGACTCTGATGAGGATTCTGAGATGCAGTTTCAAGATGATGGGACTCAGGTTCAGGATGAGTTTCAAGATGACTCTGATGGGGATTATGGGATTCAGGTGCAGAGTGTTCCTGCAGTGGGAGATGAGGAGCAGGGATGCTTTCCTACGGGAAGAAATGATGTTGTTACTGATGATGGTTTTAAGGTGCAAGAAGCAGAAAGGGAGAGTAGCTCCCATCCTCAGCCTGATAACACTAACGAACCCTGTGGCCTTGAAAGTGATGAGGCTGCTTCTCTAGATCGGGCTAGTTTAGATCGGGCTTCTCTAGATCGGGCTAGTGGAATTTCAAGGGTTGTGCTGAAGTCTCAGAATAGCAAATAAGAGGCAGGTTAAAGGGCAAAGAAATGCCTTCATGTTATGCTATTAAAACAGTCTGCTGAGAGGGAAATCTTTGTCAAAGCAATTTCCTCGCTTGAATCAAGAACCAAGTTTGCTTTCCTGGATTATCTTGTAGCCTGGATGTATCCTCGTTTCTGGGACTTTGGCTTGGTTTTAAGGACCTTGTTTCATGCCTAATGTTTCCATGGATTTGTTCTTACAGCCTTGTTTTTGGAACTAACTTTTGGAACTGAACTTTTACCTTTTATGAACTATCCTTTCCTTATCTATATCTATATATCTATATTAAAAGTGAATGTTTGTATGTTTGTATGTGGTAGCTTTCTGACTGGCTGCCATTTTCACAGGCCACTATGACCGCCAGGAATCACTGACATGGACCAAACTTGACACACTTAACCCCCATGATACACTTTACGGCCTGGTGCCGTTGGCGGGACCATGGCCCATTGGTGATGGGATTTGTAGTACTTTCAATCGCTACGACTCCCACAGGCCACTGCGATGCCCAGCAGTGACGGAACTGGACCAAATTTGGTCCACAGAACCCCCATGAACCCCTTTCCGTCAGGGGGTAGATTGGGCGTAGCTTCACTCACTTCTTCCTCTGAGAGTTGTAGTTCACCCTTGAACACACAGCACTGAACCCAGCCGACTACGGATCTGGACCAAACTTGGCACACAGCCCTATCATGCCCAACTCAGCATATAGACAGGGTTTCGGGGTGATTATCCTTTGCCTCTGGGAGTTGGAGTTCACTCTTATACAGACAGCACTGAACCCAGCCGACTTCGGATCTGGACCAAACTTGCCACACGGGTTTCTCAAAACACCCGGGCACCGCCGGGTCCCCAAGCTAGTTTCCTAAGAAACTACAAAAGACTATGATCTGTGTGCAGCCTGGTGTCTTTAGCAAGGTGAAGCTAACCTGAGGTGGGACAGTGTTTTCCTACTTGGCAGAATTGGGGTGGACTGGATGGCCCTTGGGAGTCCCTCCCACCTCTATGATATAGACAAGGCTGCCCTTCTCCCCGGTTGTTTTATATTTCTGGCCTTTTCTGCCATACCTGCACAGAGATCCATCCAGCCCGTTCTTGCTTGTGCCAAGAATCCTTGGGGAGCAAGGCTTGGCCTGCTGATGTCACAATTGTGGCATCATGGCTCATGCGCAGCCAACCACAGGCAGATCAGGGAAGCTTTGGGTAAAAATGGATAAATTTATTTCTCGTTAGGTTCTTCTATAGGTGTTACCAGAAGCCTTCGGTATTCATTGGGGTTTGGTTATAGGAAACCCATTGATATCAAAATCTGTCCCATTATAAGCAATGACTGGCATCCCTTATACCAAGTCCCATCTATCTATATATATAAAAGGGTAATGAAATTTCAGCCTAGGACAAAACAACAAAACTACACATCCCAGAAACACTAAACTTGGCAACACAACCCCTCATCCATGCCTCTACGTTCATACAACAAAAAGAAAAGAAAAATAAAGTCCTAATTAGAGGGAGAGGAATAATTGTTTTTATCCAATTGCTGCCAGTTGGAAGGCTAAGCTCCGCCCACTTGGTCTCCTAGCAACCCACTCAGCCCAGGCAACAGGCAGAGTTAGGCCTCACTTAGGCCTCTTCCACACTGCCTATAAAATACAGGTTATCTGATTTTCACTGGATTATATGGCAGTGTAGACTCAAGGCCCTTCCACACAGCTATATAACCCATTTAGAATCTTATATTATCTGCTTTGAACTGGATTATTTTGAGTCCACACTGCCATATAATCCATTTCAGTATGCATTTTATCCAGCTGTGTAGAAGGGGCCTCATAGAATCCAGTTCTAAGCAGATAATATAAGATTATAAATATACAGTAGTCTCACTTATCCAACATAAATAGGCTGGCAGAATGTTGGATAATAAGAAGGGATTCAGGAAAAGCCGATTAAACATCAAATTAGGTAGATTCCCCTAGGTAGCAAGCAGACAGGCTTCGAAGTAATGAGGCTATTCATTGCAATTTTAGCAGCCCCTAGAACGCAAGTACCCAGCCTTCCAAGCAGCAAGCCTATTCCTTTGAATTCCAGCTCATCAAACAAGGATTCCCATAAGAAGAAAATGGCCAGGCTTTGAGGCTGCAAGGCTATTCACTGCTATTCCACCTGGCCAACAAAGCATTCCCATAAGCCACAGCAACGCGTGGCCGGGCACAGCTAGTTATATATAATGACATTTTAAAAAACTGTGCCCCCTATTTTTAAAAATTCATAAAAGGAAAGTTTGGACCATTTTTTTAACCTTTTAAAGCTGCATTTGAATCTTCGGATACAGTAGCCATGGAGACTTGATTGTGTGTATGTGTTTTATCTTCGTCCGTCCATCTTTCTTTTATCTATTTACTTATCTATTCCTTGCTGAGTCTGCTTCTTTTAATATCCAAGTATCAGTTCCCAGCAAATTGCATCAATAGATTTCAGAGTGAAGCCATTTTCCATCTTGACATGAGGTAGAAATTTTAAAATAATTCAACTAGGAATATAGTTTGGGCACTTTTGAGCAGAGGTTGCATGGGCATCTTTTGACTTGAACTGCTCTGAAGCGCTCAATGCCATGTATTTAAGGGAGTTGTAGTTTTATACAAGGTCTCCCAGGATTCCATAACATTGAGATAGGAGACTCTATGCTGGTGGTAATGCTAACAATAAGGAAAAAGTCAATACGCCGGAGAGAAAGTCATTGTGCAAGCAGACCAGAGTGGAACTGCCGTGTGCGAACAACACACAAGTATGTGCTTTGCTTTTATGGTTTGCAAGGGGAACACATGAATGGTATCTGAACAGAGAAGCAATCCTCATTTTATTCTTTTACAGTGTAGATGAAAAACACATCGAGACCAGACAAGATCAGCAACCTGGATGTTTTGGGCCCCAGCTTCCCTGGATTCTACTTTTTGGGATTACTAGCTGCCGCTTGTTGTTACTGGAACCCCAAAGCTGATTCCCAAACTCTAGCCTTCCTTTGGACTTCAATGCCCAGAAGCCTCAGCTGCTTTGGTCAATCAATCAACCTCACAACCTCTGAGGATGCCTGCCATAGATGTGGGCAAAACGTCAAGAGAGAAAGCTTCTGGAACATGGCCACAGCCCGAAAAACTCACAGCAACCCAGTAATTCCGGCCATGAAAGCCTTCGACAATACAATGATGGGGAATCCTGGAAGCTGAAGTCCTGGGAGACCAGCTTAGGAAATACTGCTCTCAAAATCAAGTTTCCTGTCCTTAGGATGCATTTACACACTATAGATTTAATACAATTTGACACCAAGTTAAAACTGCCGTGCTTTGATGATATTGGGAGCTGTAATTTGGCAAGGCATTAGCATTCTTTGGCAAAGGGCCATGATCTTGTAAAACTACAACTCCCTTGATTGCACAGCATTGAGCCATGGCTGTTGTGTCACACTGCATTCATTCCATAGTGTAGATACACTTATAGACATTGACCTTATATCTAAGAAGACAAAAGAATCTACGAGGGCTATCCACAAAGTAGGTTACGCTTTGGATTTTAAAAAGGACAAAGTATAGGAGAAATCGTTTACCATATGCAGCTGAAAGACACATTCCAATAGTACAATCTCATGTAATCCTCACTGAAATCTAAGCACGTCTCATATAAATGAGTTTGAAAAGTACTGCTCCAGTAAATCCCCCGCTTGTGTCCTCAGCTCTTCCCTTCTCCCTTCCTGCAGCGTAGCCAAAACGCTGTGCTGCCAGCCACGCCCCCATTGAAACAGAGGAGAGAGGCGGCAAATTTACTGGGGCAGACCTTTTCAAACTCATTTATCTATATGAGACGTGCCTAGATTTCAGTGAGGATTACGTGAGATTGTACTATTGGAATGTGTCTTTCAGCTGCATATGGTAAATGATTTCTTCTATACTTTGTGGTTCTTTTTAAAATCCAAAACGTAACCTACTTTGTGGATAGCCCTTGTATCTATTCCCAAACTATTAGAATTGCACCCAACACAATGGGGAATTCAGCTTATGCAAGTTTCCCCTCACTTCAAGATCCCATCTTCTCTTTACTCCAGATTCTAGTGCTCTCAGCAGAGCTTTATCTTTGGGGGTCTCTCTCATGGCCTCGAATAAGCAGACACCAAACGCTCAAGTCACCAGCACAGGAATCTTTTTTATTTCATATCCAGATTCTGCTGCACAGCCCCTCCTCTTCCAGGTCTTCCTCCAGATTCTTCTTCAGCACTAGCTCTTCCTCCAGATTCTTCTTCATCATCTACACACAGCGCCTTTTTCCTGCACAGTCCGTGAGACAGGCCTCCGTCTCAGACACATCAACTGGTCAAAAGAGAAAAGGTGATCTGAACTTGGTTAAATTCTAAATACCATGTCGCAAAAAGAGATGTCTAAAATTTAAAAAAAGCCCAAGCCCAGGTATCGCTGCATGCACCACCGGGAAGGGCGTTAACGTTTTAAAGAAACCCCAACTCCAGGTCTCATTGCATGCGCTGGGAAGGGCTTTAACATTAAAAAAAGAAAAGAAAGATGTTTTGAATTGGCATTTGTTGCTGGCACCGGTTTTCAACCGAGATGGAAATGCACCACGTGCTCCCCTCTTCACCCCTGCAGCCGTTTGCCCAACTCCACAGTCACGTTTTCAGAAGGGACCCGGGCCCCTTTTCAGACTAAGTAAAGTCTACTCTGTGCTACTCCTAGCCGGGAGAAATGGGAGAACAGGGCTGCGGCGGATGTGCATAGTCCATCGGTAACGTCGGAAATAGAGCACACGCCTCCAATCTACAGTCTGTCTCCAGGAACATTTCAGCCACATTTTTTTTTGGTTCAGGGAGCACCAGGATATGGATATATACATTGAGAGATTGAGGGAGAGAAAGAGAGGGGGGGGGAGTCAGTCTTGCTTGACAGCCCGGCTCCATTACGGTAAGGGTCAGACTGTGTGGACAGGTGAAAGACAGAGAGGGAGAGGGGCATCCTACTGGCAGGGGCTATAAACTAAAATAGTCCAGGCTATTGTGGCGGCAAAGGTTCGTGGTCCAGACCACATCTGTCCTGTTTCCGCTCAGCAACATCTGCTGGAGTTCGTTGCTGATCCGGGAGAACTTCTCCTCGTCCACGGCGCCGTTGAGCAGGTTGGAGGAGGTGGGGGGCCAGGGCAGGTCTTCCCCATAGCAGTCCACCGGGTAGGGGTAGATGACCAGCCGCAGGTCCGGCAGGCCCAGGGTCCGATGGAGCAGGTTCTTCAGCCCCACGGCCGAGAAGGGGTTGCCAAAGACGCCCAGGTAGCGCAGGCGCGAGAGGCGGCTCAGGACCGGGAGCAGCGCGTTCAGCTGGGTGTCCAGCAGGCGGCACTCCATGATGTCCAGGTGCAGGAGGGTGGAGGCCGACTCGGTCAGCAGGCCCAGGAACGGGTGCAGGAGCACGTCTGAGAGGTTGTTCCCGCTGAGGTCCAGCTTCTTCAGGGCCGGCGTGTGGTGGCTCTGGGACAGGTAGGCAAAGTCGGAGGGCAGAAGGTAGCAGAAGGCCAGCTCCAGGCTCTCCAAGGGGCTGTGCAGGTCTCTGTGGAAACAGGAAAAGGGACAAGGTTACAGAGTAGCGTGTCTAGATTAGACATGGGAAAACTTTGGCCTTCTTCTAGGTGTTTTGGACTCTTAACTCCAACAATTCCTAACAGCACCGGCTGTTAGGAATTGCGGAATTGAAGTCCAAAGCACCCGGAGGAAGGCAGAAGTTTGCTCATGTTTTAGCCAGACTTTGCCTGAGATAAGAACCTTGTGTCCAGTTCTGAACAAAGCAATTCAAGAAGGAGATCAAGAGGAAAAATGAAAAGCAAAAATAAAGAATGGAGGACGCCTGACTTGATAACAGAAAATATAAGAAAGATCTTGGCGTCCTCGTGGACAAATTAAAGAGCCAAAAGGATTTTGGCCTGCATCAAGAGGAGTCAATGTCTAGATCCAAGGAAGTTATGCTCCCCCTTATTCTATTCTGCCTTGGTCAGACCACACCTGGAATCACACTGTGTCCAATTCTGGGCATCGCAGTTGAAGGGAGATGTTGACAAGCTGGAATGTGTCTAGAGGAGGGCGACTCAAAGGATCAAGGGTCTGGAGAACAAGCCTTATGAGGAGTGGCTTAAAAAGCTGAGAATGTTCAGCTTGCAGAAGAGAAGGCTGAGAGGAGACATGATGAGGGCCATGGATCAAGATGTGAGGGGAAGTCATAGGGAGGAGGGAATAAGCTTGTTTTCTGCTACACAATGGACACAATGGAACAATGGCTTCAAACCACAGGAAAGGAGATTCCACCTGAAAATTAGGAAGAACTTCCTCAGTGTGAGAAGGGCTGTTCAGTAGTGGAACTCTTTGCCCCAGAGTGTGGTGGAAGCTCTTTCTTTGGAGGTTTTTAAGCAGAGGCTGGATGATCATCTGTCGGTGTGTGTGTGCGTGTGTGTGCTCTGAATGCGATATTCCTGCTTCTTGGCAGAATGGGATTGAACTGGAAGGCCCACAAGGTCTCTTCCAACTCTTGGATTCTATGATTCTATGATAAGTTGGAAGGTGACCAGAGAAGGGAGACCAAGTTATCAAAGGTTTGGAAACTATGCATCCCTTTGAGGAATGACTTAGGGAACCAGGATGTTCTACTTGGAGGAGAGGAGGGTGAGACGAGACAAAGAGAGCCATGTTTACATATTGGAAAGTATATTCTACTGAGGTGGGGCCAAGCTTGTTTTCTACTGCTCCAGACACCAGGACACAACGGAGCAATGGATTCAGACTTTAGGGGAAAAGATTCTATGTAACTCACAATGTTTTGCTTTCTGTCTGGATGGAGAGTGTTTTAATGTGTTGTATTCCACCTTGACTCATGAGGAGTGGTGAGTAACAAATTAAAATGAGGAGAAAGAAAATGAGAAAGCACTTTTCTCTTCTTTCCAAGGGTCTTTAGTGCTTTATTCCCCTTTGTTTGAGAAATAAGCATCTTCTCCGCCTCAAGATGCCTGACACAAATATGAGATTCAGCATCAGGGACTCTTCTACCAAAGTTGCTTTCTTTGTCCTTTTATCTGAGATGTATTTCCTGTAACAAATATATTTTACCTTCTTTTTAAGCATTACCAGAGCATTCTATATTATTTTCTCTCCTGTTTCCTACCATAAGCTCATATATAGCACTGGCTGCATGCACTCTGCCATACATTCTTCCAAGAATTGATCCTCCCTTGCCATACGAGAGTCTACCATGCTTTTAAACTAAGAGCAAACATGTTCTTGTAGGGTGAATTCCACATTCTTACACATGCAAAGAGTTGGAACGGCTTACCCAAGCAGCTGCCTCAGTTTGCCCGAAAGCCTGGAGGAGCCCAGGTTGAGCTCCTTGAGGCACTTTAGGCGGCTGAGCTGGTTGGCAAAGTACTGCAGGCTGCCCTCCATGCCCACAGTCAGGCGCCGAACGTCGATGTTGCTATAGGGCAGCTTCAGGCTGGCCAGGTTGGTGAATTTGGCCAGGTGTGGGAGCACCACTCTTAGGCCTGAGAGGCCCAGGTTGTTGAAGCGCAGGTCCACCTGCCGGACGCCGACCGGGTCCAGGAACTCCAGGAGGCCCACAGTGCTGGCGATGGAGAGCTCCTCCGCCCGGAAGTCCCGGCACCTCAACCGCAGGGCGTTGATGCTGTTGACCTGCAAGGCATCCTTCAAGACCCCGTAGGAAGTGCTGTTGACGAAAAGGTCCACCCAGACATCTACCCAGACGGGGTGAGGGATGGGCAGGGTCAGCGTGGTGCTGTAGGGGCCCTTCCGCCGCTTGGAGGTCCGCCGCATGTACTTGCTCTGCTGCTTAGAAATGTCAAGGCACGCCTTTGCCAGTGTCACCGTCCGGGACCACAGGCTCATGCTCTCGGGGCCCTGCCCTTCGTCCTGAAGGCCGGTCATGTCCAGGACCTTCAGCCGCTGCCCCTTGCTGCCGGGGGAAAGAGAGAAAGCAGCGCCATCAGAGAACTTGAGGACTTCCTCATCTTGCCCTAACAAAGACCCTCGCTGACTGCCATCCATAGCAAAGGAACTCCTACACACAAATAATAATAATAATAATAATAATAATAAAACTTTATTTATACCCCGCCACCATCTCCCCAGCGGGGACTCGGGGCGGCTAACATGGGGCCATGCCCAAAGCAATACAATATAATAAAATATAAAACAGCATATCATAACATAATTAAAAATAATACAATACATAATAATAAACATCATCATCATCATCATCATCATCATCATCACAAATAGCAGCTCACATACAGGTCTTCCACCTTGGGCTGCATTCCTTTGAAGATTTCTATTCTTCTACTGATGTACATCAAAATCCGTTCATTATAATGCAAAAGATGCATTATGTTCATAAAGCAGTCTGGTATCTTTTCATTAGCCTTATTACAGAACCAAGTAAGACCTCTCTCAGTACTCACATTAATCTTATTCTCTTTCATTCATTAAGTCTTCAATAAACATTGTAAGTAACAAAAATAAATAAATATTTAATAATACCATTTCTTTCTATATACATAAAAATCCTTAATCCAGGCAGGGGCAAACTTCGACCTTCCATGTGTTTTGGATTTCCACTCCCAGAACCACTACACTAAGGAGTGAGGACCGATGTCCACTGGGTAGAGAGGGAAAAATTTTATGGCACAACAGGATCTGGGTTACGTTGTGCCATGTTTTATTAGAAGCCTCTTTGCTTCCATTAAGTACATAAAACGACCTGTCAAATCATTTTGGGGGGTCTTTAGTGTCTACTGTCTTTCTAGATGTGAAGAAAGTGTGAAACTTAATGTCTTGATGCAAGTCAGCCAACCTTAGATAATAGAAAGTCAGGGAAAGTTGCAAAAAGGTTCAGTGAGTGTTTAAAATCTAAAGTTTGGTCAATATTTAAAAGATATATGAACACCCAAGCAAGATTTTAACTACAAAAGGGTTTATGTGAAGTACTGTCCCTAGTGAGACCTTCTGCCAATGATGATGTATATGGACCTCAAAGACTTAAAGGCTTAGAGGAATTCACAACATCTTTTCACAGAAAAATTAAGGAGAGCCCTAGCATACATTTTAGGATACCCTCTTACAGAAAGGGTCACTCGCATTGCAAACTGGTGATTCAATGCCAGCTCCTCTATATCTGCAGTTAAAAAAGAAGACTTAATGGGGGAGAACACTTTGTTCCAGGTCCTGAAGAACTACCAACACTCAAAAGTAATAATGGACTAGATAGACAACTAATCTGACCTACTGTAAAGCAGATTCCTAATCCGATTATGGCTGCCAAAACCATTTAACTCAGCAAATATCAGAGCAACCATGGTTAATTAAAACAGCAATAGAAAAATGCAATTCTGTTGTTATTGTATTTATTTTTATCCCGTTTTTCTTAGATCCAAAGTGGTTCATCATTAAAAGACTTTAAAAACATGCAAAAGCTATTTATTCACGTTGCATGAAACGTATAGAAGTATCAATACTAATTTAATCTTAATTTTGTATGTTTATAAACTATATGTATTTTTTTGCCTTTTTTCAAACTATCATGAATCCCAGTATGAAAGAGAGGCAGGATAGAAATAAAAGGGATGGACGCCATTTGACTGATAATTAGTGGTTGATGAGGAAGAAATACCATCTTCATCAAGATGATGACAGCTACCACAACTGAGGCCATAAAGATAAATCCTCAGGATAGATATGAAGCCCTCTAGTTTGGCCATAGTATTTATTACCTTATACATTGTAGAGAGAAGTATAAATGCACAATCACAGTGTTGTCTATAAGCTAAGAGAAGTAACCCTGTTAGAATTGTAATTAAGCTACAATTTTAATAATTTGTCACCGCTATCCCCACGTTCTAAGGTTTATGGGGGTTAGAATCCAACATCCTGAAGACCACAAGTTTCTCCACTTCTGGTGTGGATTATTCTTTTTCATGGGGAACAAACAGTTTACTTTCTCTATAATATACTGTATACACTCAAGTATAAGCCTAATTTTTCAGCCCTTTTTAAGACTGAAAAAGCCCCCCTTGGCTTATACTCGGATGAGGGTCCTGGTTGTCTTATATCTGGGTCAGCTTATACTTGAGAATATACGATACATTTATTATTTTTCTCTATTATTATTGGTATTATTATATTTATTATTTTCCTCTATTATTGTTGCTACTATTACATTTATTTTACTGTATTTTTATTATTAATACATTTATTATTTCACTCTTATTATTATTATTACATTTATTATTTTACTCTATTTATTCTTACATGTATTATTTTCCTGTATTTATTATTATTATCATTACATGTAAGTGTGATTTATTGTTATAATTGTATTGTTTTACTTTGTTTAATAATGTGTATTATGTTGTTATGTAATGTTTGTGTTTGCTTTTATGACTGTAAACCGCCCTGAGTCCATCCGGGAGATAGGGCGGTATATAAATAAAGTTTTATTATTATTATTATTATTATTATTATTATTAATTGTCTAGAAAGCAGTGGGGTTAAAATAAGGCAAGATAGACACGAAGCACTTGTACTCAAAAGATTATAAAATGAAGACAAACATAGTAATTCCACTATTTACTCACTCTCCTTTTCCTTTGCTGGGGAAGTGAAATGCCCGATATCTCTTACTCGAATGTCGCTCCTCTAGCAGTTTAGTCAGATAGGTCACCACTCCCAAAATAATAGCCTGTATGCACAACTTGTTTGGCTTCTCCCGGATCAAGGCATATTCGCAGTGCTGGCATTTCCGCAAGAGCTTCTGGAAACTGAGGACTGGGAAAGGCCAGGTCTCGACCAACTGCTGGAGTGATGGCGTCCTCTTGTCCAGGAAAGCTGCCTTGAACAAGACAGGATAGAGCTCCTTGGGGATGAAGTCCAAGGCATCCTGCAACGTGGTGTAATGGGAGACCACCTTCTGGGCACACAGGAAGACCAGGGAGTGCATGGCCACGGCTGGGCGGGACATAGCGCCACGTTTAACTGTGGAAAGAAGGACTACAGTTAATGCTTAATGGCCTCCCCAGACATTTCACAGTGTCTTATTGACCCAGGAAGCTTCAGAGGTGGTTTTGCCAGTTCCTTCTTCTGAAATATCACTTACAGGACTGGGTATTCCCTCTGGGCCTGAGGAAGTTTCTTCTTTTTGGACTACCACTCCCAGAATGCTGGCTAGGGCTTCTGGAAATGGAAATCGAAAAAGATAGTCCCATGCTCTGAAGGTTATAGCCTGTAGCATTTGAGGGAAAGGAACCAAAGGCAGATTTGTATTTATGATTATCCCCTCAAATTGTCGATGTCTGACAACTCCATACATTTCAGAGGCTTTTCTTAAGCAAGGAACATTCAGTGACTTATACAAGGATTTCATAGCTACAAGAGAGTCTGAACACAATATCATGTTCCACATTAATTTAATCTAATATATTTGATAATCATTCAAGTGGAAGATGACATAATGAGTAGCTGAAAACATTACTGAAAATAAACTATCTAATTCAAAAGTGTTTTATTCTACTTTCTCTAAAAACAAGGTGGGAAGGTTGCAGACAACCAGAAGACAGCACAGCCATACTTTGATTTGTTAACTGGAGCATGAAAGACTTGGACAAGTAAAGACAAATATAGATCTACGCAAAAAGAAAAAGCACTGAATAAAGTAACCCCTGACTTCCCATACATTTTTCCTTTAAGAAAACAATTTTAACTTCTCCCTTCTGTATTTTTCCACTTGGTTTTAAGATTTTGAACCAGTAGCACATTAAAACAAAGTTTGAAATATATGTGTACATTTATGTCTACATGGTTCATTTTACATTCATTTTATTCTGCACTTGTTCATAGAGCTTTTCATGAAGATAAGGCTCTGTCAAAGAAGGGCAAATACGAAAAGCAGGCCCAGAAGTATCATTTTAACCAAAGAGAACCAAAGTATCTCAAATCACTTACACTTTCATGCTTACAAAGATCAGTTTGTCTCCATAGGATTCTAGCTCAAGCCTGAGGTTAGTCCCACAGGACTTAAGATGTTTTCCTAACTTCTCTGGGGAACTTTCCCACTGACTGATGTACAGGGATTGGGATCATACTGATGGAATGTAACTCTCAGCATTTCCTACTTGGGGATATGCTGCCTAAAGCTGCTGGGATTTAACTTCCAATGAAATCTGGAGGACCACAGGATACCCAACCTTTTTCTAGTCTCCTGAGAATAAGGTAGCCTGGGGTCAATGAGATGCATTCAATCACGCTCAAATATCCTCACCCCAACAATATCGTCCAACTCTCTGATTCTGTGACTGTAGTGAACCAAACATTATAGGGCAGAAAGTCAAGGAAATATTACTTTCCATCATCACTCCATCTGCATGCCTGTAGACAATAGAGCCTTTCTCAGTGGAAAGGGACAACTTCAAATAGGACCAGCCACTGGAGTTTGCTATGACCAGATTCCTAAGTATTTCATAAATAAAGTCACTGGTCTCTTCTTCAATCAGGATTTCCACTGAATTTGATTAATGACACCAGGTGCCACAAAGTCAGATTGTTGTTATGGATATGTTTCAATTTGTGCAGCCTGAGGATATGAAAAAAGCTAATGACAGATTTGACATTCATCTCTTCCACTCCAGGTATTAATTTTTCCACGTTTGTGAAAGCAGTCAGAGCTGAATTATGTTTAATATCAGACATTGCCTATAAATTATGGTCAGGTATGAAAGCCAAGCATTTGGTTCTTCTAATTTCAAGTCTCACCACTGCAATGCAACATGTTAAACACATTTATCAAAACAAATAAGGTCTGGGGAACTTACATAAAACAGGCTTTGGGGAAAGTGACAAACACATGAAATTTGCTTTTCATTTTTTAAATATACAAGTCATTCCACAGGGTCTGTCAGTTTTGATTCCCTCTTTAACACTGCTCTCTTTGTGCCAAACAATGTATTTCTCAATTTCAGCAGCATGGAATGGTGTCCATGACTTCATTTGTGTTGAGAATCCCTTATCCATAATGCATCCTGTATTTGAATATTTGTACATCATGATATTATTCACTCTTTGCTTTTTAATGGAAAATGTGTTGGCAGGGACTTTTCACTGTGTTTGTTTGAAGTCTCTCATTTTTGTTAGCTTCCTTGAATGTTTTTGAGGAGGGAGTTGGATGTAGATAATGAAATAATAATTATGATATAGTTTATACTTCGGTTTTTTAAAATAAAATAGCTTTTTGCTTTGTAACTGCATATTATAAAATAAAGTAATTGCTGCTTGTAGCTGCATTAACATTTAGATGATTGGCCAAGTCAGATATTTCCAATGGATTGACAGTTTTAATACACTGAGCTGTATGTAAGCACATGTATGCACTATGGTTGCCAGAGAGGAAACCGGTGAAGGCTTCTGGACCTTTAAAAATTACAGAGATGATTTCATCGAATGTCACCTAGTTTTGTGACAGTTACCTTTAATTTCCCTATGTATGGCAACTTTAGGGACACCCTGTATATGACTATAGGCATTACTATTATTATGTTATAATAAAAATAAAAGATATGAGCTTACAAATTTTCTCTGTGTATGGCAACTTCAGGGACAACCCTGTATATGAAAACTGTTACTGCTATTCTGTTGTTACAAAATTATACATATATATATAGGATATAATTATAATAAAATATTATATATAAGATACAATATAATATATAGATAGCTATAATGCAATAACATATGATGTTTATTATTACACATTATAATATGCATTACAGTAATAAATGATATTATAATATATAATAGTATATATAATATAATACAGTAGAGTCTCACTTATCCAACATAAACGTGCCAGCAGAATGTTGGATAAGTGAATATCTTGGATAATAAGGAGGAATTAAGGAAAAGCCCATTAAACATCAAATTAGGTTATGATTTTACAAATTAAGCACCAAAACATCATGTTATACAACAAATTTGACAGAAAAAGTAGTTCAATACGCAGTAATGTTATGTTGTAATTACTGTATTTATGAATTTAGCACCAAAATATCACGATGTATTGAAAACATTGACTACAAAAATGCGTTGGATAATCCAGAATGTTGGATAAGCGAATGTTGGATAAGTGAGACTCTACTGTGTGTGTGTGTTGCTTGTTCTTACTCATTATAATACCCATTACTGTAATAAATGACAGTATAATAAAAGAATAAATGTATAACATATGGTGCTTATTCTTACACATTATTATACGCATTACTGTAATAAATGATATTATAGTAGAATATATATGTATATACTTATTCTTACTTGTTATAATATGCATTACTGCAATAATATCCATTTAAATAATGAAATCCAGTCTATGAATTAGTTTTATGAACGAGACTAATAATAATAGCCAGCAGCCTTTGGTGCCCTCTGTTCTAGGTGGGAACATTTATTTATTTATACCCCGCTTTATCGCTCCATACGGAAACTCAAAGCGGCTCGCAATTAAAAACATTACAATACAACTTTAAATACACAAATATACAATAAAATATTATTATTAAGATTATTATATTGCACTGTTATTAGTATTATATTCTATTACATTATATTGCAATGTGAGCATAGTCAGGTGGTGCCAAAAGGTATCCAGTTGGGCCAGGCTGGGCATAGTCTCTGCCTCCTCAGGGGTGACAAAGGGCTGGACACATAGCATGTTGCAGAAGTCCTGGTCACCCTCCTGAAGGTCTGATTATGGCCTTAATCACTACATTTGAGGATTTAGTGATTTCACTTCTGCACTTTATGGGGACTGATATTGTATACAGCTGCTATTCTCGTAGCCTGCTGGATTTCATAGTATTGTTCAATTAATTGGGGTTTTATTGCTGTTTTAAGTATAATTGGGTCAATTGTATTGTTTATTTATACTTTTCTGTATTTTGTTGTATTTGTACATTATTTATTTATTTGCCATACTTATACCCCGCCTTTTTCACTCAGGGCGGCTTACAAACTATGGCAATAGTTCAATGTCAGATTCGGACAATAACAATAACAGTAAAACACAATATTATAAAACTATAAAAACATATACATATCAATCATAAATAATCTTTCAGATTATTAAAACATTGTCAAAGGTCTAGAACAAACTAAGCTTTATAAATATTACACTAATTACTTTTGCCATTCTTATACAGGCACCGTCATACTTATAGGTCATATAATCCCCAAAGGCTTGCTTAAATAGCCTGGTTTTAAGATTTTCCCTAAAGCTTAGGAGTGAGAGGGCTGTTCTGATGTCACTGGGGAGAGAGTTCCACCACTGCAGAGCCACCACGGAGAAGGCCCTGTCTCTTGTCCCCGCCAACCGCACCTACAATGGGGGTGGGACCAACAGCAGGGCCACCCCATAAAATCTTAACCATCGCACCAGATCATAAAGGGAGATACGTTTGGACAGGTAACCTGGACCAGAACCATTAAGAGATTTATAGGCTAAGGCCAGCACTTTGAATTGTGCTTGGAAGCAAATGGGCAGCCTGTGGAGCTGACATAACAGGGGCGTTGTACGTTCCCTGTACACAGCTCCAGTTAACAATCTGGCTGCTACCTATTGGATATTTGAAGCTTTTGAACAGTTTTCAGAAGCAACACCATGTAGAGAGCATTGTAGTAATCTATGAGAGATGTAACCAGAGCGTGGACCACTGTGGCCAAGTCTGACTTCCCAAGGTACAGGTGCAAATGGCCCTACTGAGTGCTTTTTGTGAGCCGCCCTGAGTCCCTTTGGGGAGACGGTGGCAGGATACAAATAGAAAATTATTATGACTATTATTATTATCATCATCAATATTATGTGTATATTATTACATATATTATTGTATTATTGTATTGTACTACATTATTTTATTATTACCCGATTTCCGCTAAAATAAGACATCCCCAGAAATAAGACCTAGTAGAAGTTTTGCTGAATTGCTAAATATAAGCCCCCCCCCCCCCCCGAAAGTAAGACCTAGCAAAGGTTTTGTTTGGAAGAATGCCTAACAAACAGAACACCAGAGCAAATAGGATCGGTAAATGTAAGTACTATAGAGTGTTGTACATGGAAATAATGGTAGTAACAAGAAATTATTGATAGGATCCACAGTTTGTCTGGTTATGCTAGTTTGTGATGACAACTACTGTACAGTATATAATAAATGTTCATTTTTTTTTGCTCAACAATAAATGTAAATTCTTTTTTATGGAAAAATAAGAAATCTCCTGAAAATAAGACCTAGAGCATCTTTGGGAGCAAAAATTAATATAAGACACTGTCTTATTTATTTTCGGGGAAACACGGTATCAATATTGTTCCCTCACTGTGGACAATGAGGGATCGCCTCAGACTATATGCATATACAATATATTACATTATTAGCATAGCACAACATTAGTATTTTTTATTATACTGTATTATTGTTAGTATTATATCGTATGACATTATATTATCCTCAATATTATATGTATAATTTTATATTATTAGCATAACTGCAATATTAATAGTGATACTACATGCAATATAGCGTGGGCCACTGTGGCCAAGTCTGACTTCCCAAGGTACAGGCGCAACTGGCCCTATTGAGTGCTTTTTGTGAGCTGCCCTGAGTCCCTTTGGGGAGACGGTGGCAGGATACAAATAAAAAATTATTATGATTCCTATTATTATCATTATCAATATTATGTGTATATTATAATATATATATTATTGTATAATTGTTAGTATTGTATTATACTACATTATCTTATTATTAGCAATATTGCTCCCTCACTGTGGACAATGAGGGATCGCCTCAGACCATATGCATATACAATATATTATATTATTAGCATAGCACAACATTAGTATTTTTTATTATTCCGTTGTCTTGTTAGTCTTATATCATATGACATTATATTATCACCAATATTATATGTATATATTATATTATTAGCATAACTGCAATATTATTAGTAATACTATATGCAATACATAATACATAACTATCAAATTATGTATGATTATATTGTACTATATTATGCCGCCATACATATCATATACCACCAGCATATTATACTATTAGCATGATATAATATATTGTATTATTGCAATCACATTGCAATGGAACAGCCCACAAAACACCAATGCGAACCAGAGAATGGAACAAGGCCTTGCCTTTGTTAGGCCGGCCTGCCTGCCTCCTCCCTAGCCCCCCGTCTCCATGGCAACGAGGCCTAGTTGGGCCCTCGCCGTAGTGAAGCCTGACTAGGCCCAACTAGGCCTCTCCACCCTTTCTGTCGGTGTGCATGTTCTCCTCACCGGCGACAGACCTTTGCGCGACCCCCGGTTTGGGTCCTGCGAGCTTCTCTTTCCCTTTCGAGCCCCCTTTCTTTCAGCCCATCCCAAGGACCCCACCGAGCGAGCCTAGCTAGGCTTCCGTACCTCTCACTCCGCGCATGCGCTCCACCTCTCTTTCACCGTCTGGCTCCGCCCTCGTTTCCGTGGTGACGCAAAGCCCGCCTTCGCGAGGCCAGGTTCCTCATTGGCCGTCCCCGTTCGCTCCGCCCCTTGGAGACGACAGCTCATCTCCTATAGGCTATTGAGTTTTCGCTTTCACGCAGGCGCGAAACTCTCTCCTCGGAAGCTTCAACTCTGCCTCTACTTCACCCCTCACTCGTTCCCATGGAGACGGATATCCCGCCTACCCAGAGAGATAATCTGATTGGTTTAAACTTCTAGCCCCGCCTTGTAGAGGCGCTAGCTGAGTTGCTATTGGCCAGCGCTTAATAGCGCGGGAACACAGAATACTGTCAGGCTGGCAATGGGAAGGAAGGTACTGGGATGTCTTTCATGGGATTCTTTCATTGAATGTTTGCAAAAGTTACTTTTTTTGTACCATTCTTTCCACAACCTTGTAATTCCTTTGCTCTCTGGAAAAATTACTTTTCTGACATTACTGACATAAATATATATATATAAGTATAATATATTATATATAATATATATTATATATATTATATATAAGTATAATATATTATTATATATATTTTATGTATTATTTATTGTTATAAAATGTATATTATATACTGTATTATAATACACTGTATTATTAGATATATTACAATATAGTATATTATGCCATACTGTGTTATGAATATATTATATTAATATATGTTATTAATATAACATAAAATATATCAACATTATTTCTGTATAGAATCATAAAATCGTAGAGTTGGAAGAGACATCACGGGCCATCCAGTCCAACCCCCTGCAAGAAGCAGGAAAATCTACATTAATATATGTATAGTAAACTATAATTATATTATAGTGTATTATTAATATATATTATATTATAAAATATTATAACACATTATATTGTTGTATATTATGCCATATTATATATTATTATATATAATATATATTTTTAGCATATTATAGGATTTATTTTTTATTATGTGTGCTTTATGGAAACTATAGCAAGCAACCTTTGCATTTTATCTGAATGATTTATTTTGCAATTGTATAGTTTTGTATAGGAAGCCCAGCACTTACTATTGGGCAGATATACAATAATAATGCTATTTTACATGTTTTAAGCTTTGTATATTGTTTTTACTTGACTAATGCCTAATTGTTTTAAATGTTTTATGTTTTATCTCACTGTATTGTGTTATTGGCATTGAATTTTGCCAATTTTGTAAGCCGCCTTGAGTCCCCTCGGATGAGAAAGGCGTGATAGAAATGCTGTAAATAAATAAATAAGTAAGTACCATATATATTCGAGTATATGTCGACCTGAATATAAGTCGAGGCACCTAATTTTACTACACAAAAAAACTGGAAAAACATTGACTCCAGTATAAGCCGAGGGTGGTAAATTTCAGAAATAAAAATAGATACCAATAAAATTACATTAATTGAGGCATCAGTAGGTTAAATGTTTTTGAATATTTACATAAAGCTCAAATTTAAGACTGTCCAACTCTGATCCAATCATTATTCTCATCTTCTTCAATGTAAATGTGCTTATGTATCCTTTTAATAATAATAGAGTAAAATAATACATGTAATAATAATAATAATAAATACAGGAAAATAATACATGTAATAATAAATACAGGAAAATAATAAATGCAATAATAATAAGATCAGAGTGAAATAAATGTATTAATAATAATAATAAAACAGAGTAAAATAAATGTAAAATACCAATAATAATAGAGAAAAATAATAAATACCATATATTCTCGAATATAAGCTGACCCAAATATAAGCCAACCAGAACCCTCATCCGAGTATAAGCCGAGGGGGGCTTTTTCAGTCTTAAAAAGAAGGCTGAAAAACTAGGCTTATACTCAAGTATATACAGTAAGCACCAAAATATCATGTTTTACAACAAATCAACAGAAAAAGCAGTTCAATATGTAGTAATGTTATGTAGTAATTACTGTATTTATGAATTTAGCGCCAGAACATCACAATGTATTGAAAACATTGACTACAAAAACATTGACTACTAAAAGGCAGACTGCATTGGATAATCCAGAACGTTGGATAAGCAAATGTTGGATAAGTGAGAGAGTACCGTATTTTAAAAATTCTAAAATCAGGACAGTAAACAAAGAGCAACACTCTGAAAACCGGGAAATGAGAATTTCAGAAAAGCAACAATTAGGGCCAGCTAATTACCTCCCAACAAAGGATTCTCCCAGGCAGGAAGCAGCCAAGCACAACAGACACAACGGAATGTGAATTTAAAATTCATAGTTAAGGACCACAGAAAAAGGAATTGGTTGAAAAGTGGAATTCAGGATTTATATTTCAACTCTTTATGATTCTACCTGATTTTTATTCCCATGTTTTTAAATGCTGCTAACCTGACATTTCTGTCTTTTCATACAGGTCTATTGTTTTTATTTATTTATTCCTTTTTTATTTTAATCTATCTTTGGAAACCGTTTTTGAGAGAATATGGACAGGTGCCACGAAGTAAAATTCCTGCTGAAACGATGGGAGGCTTCGTTTTTTCAGGAGAACCAAAGGAAACCAAACAAGGTAATTTGAACGTTAAGGGGTCCGTCTACATTGCCATTATAATGCAGATTGAACTGCATTATATGGTCAGTGTGTAATGTAATTTAACTGCATTGAACTGGATTATATGACCATATAATACAATTGAATCTGGATTATAGTGGTAGTGTAGATGGGGACTGGGTTGCAATTCAGAGTGGATCTTTACTGTAGAACGAATGCAGTTTTGACAGCACTTTTAATGGCAATGGAATCCTGGGATTGTAGTTTGGTAGGAAAAGACTATTATTATTATTATTATTATTATTATTATTATTATTACATTTATTTAGATTCTTTTATCTCTCCCAAAGGAGACTCAAAGTAGCTTAACATAAAAACATTAGCATTCAATTTAAAATATACAAATATGAAAACAAAAAATTAAATATAAACAGTATTTAAAAATCTCAGTTAAAACCCATTGAAACATATTCAAAGTTAAAAACCACAGGTTAGACCTCTATTATTTAGAGTAGAATTCCCAGGACTCCATAGCATTGAGCCATGGCAGTTAAAGTGTTGTCAAACTGCACTAGTTTTACAGTATAGACATGCCCTCAGAGTATTCCTGCAAGGGAGGTCTATTTTCCAAGCCATTTCCCAACAAGTCTGTTTTTATATCCTAGGAGGATATGATGGAAGCTCCTATAGAGATCAAAGGTAAGTATGGCTCTTTTCTGGAGTATGCATTATTTTTAAAAATTTAAACACATAATAATAACTTTATTCTTCTATCCTGCCTCATCTCCCCAAAGGGACTCAGGGCGGCTTACATGGGGACCAAGCCCAGTAATAATAATAATAATAATAATAATAATAATAATAATAATAATAATAATAATAATAACTTTATTTATAGCCCGCCACCATCTCCCCGCAGGGACTCGGGGCGGCTTACAGTAATGCTTCTTAGCAGGGGGTTGGACTGGATGGCCCATGTGGTCTCTTCCAACTCTACTATTCTATGATTCTACAACAACATAAAATACATTGCAAAGTTACGATAAAATTGATGCATAAAAATATATAAAATCATAGTATAACTTGACTATAACCTAACCAGTAACCAATGGCCGGCACAATGGCATGTTCAATACTGGAGGCAAGGTAATAAATAATACATGTGCAATATATTGCAAGACACTAATAAGATGGGCCAGTAGTAAAGTGCAGTAGCTGGGTATGGGTGGAGGTAAGGGACTCATCAAGTGTTTTTTCTTTTGTTAAGCATTTAAACTGACTGGTATTTTTTTTTTGCAAATAAGTTAAAGCTACTGGTATAAGATACAAGAATTCCCAAAATCCTGTATCTAAAATCTGGAACATGTCCATACAGTCTGAAAAACTCACACCAACCCAAATCCCTGGTTTGCTCAAAAGTCATTCTCAACTGCTGTTTATGCACAGACCTATACAGAGAATATAAGGCAATGAGAAAAGGCAAGGAGCAGTGTCAAAGTCTCTCCATTTCTGAAGACATCATCCAGAAAAGCACACAGACACCTGCAGCAGCAGACAAGGTAAGAAATAATAATAATAATAATAATAATAATAATAATAATAATAATAATGTTTATTTATGTCCCGCCTCCATCTCCCCTGAAGGGGACTTGGGGTGGCTCACAGAAATATCAAATAAAAACAATAACAATAAGAAATGACCACTTGGCCTTTACCGATCCCATGCTCTGTGATTTTCCCAGTCCAGCCTCTGCCTATAAACTTCTAGAGAAGGGAATTACACTGGACCCCCTGGTAACAACATATTCCACTGATGGAGAGCTCTTATCATCAAGAGGTTCATCCTAATTTTTAACTGAAATCTCTCTTCCCGCCATGTGAATCTATGGCTTCATTATGTTCCAATCTCTGGAGCAGCAGAAATAGAAATTTTCCCCTTCCTCCTCAATGAGACATCCTTTCAGATATTCATAGTAAAGGGTAAAAGTTTTCCCCTGACGTTAAGTCCAGTTGTGTCCAACTCTGGCGGTTGGTGCTCATCTCCATTTCTAAGCTGAAAAGCCAGTGTTGTCCATAGAAACCTCCAAGGTCATGTGGCCGGCATGACTACCTGGACCGCCATTACCTTCCCGCTGGAGCGGTACCTATTGATCTACTCACACTTGCATGTTTTCGAACTGCAAGGTTGGCAGAAGCTGGAGCTGACAGCGGGTGCTCATTCCACTCCCCGGATTGGAACCTGCAACTTTTCAGTCTGCAAGTTAAGCAGCTTAGCGCTTAACACACTGCGCCACTGGTTATTATTTATTATACATGGCTGTTATTTATTTCAGATATTTATACACAACTATTAGCTTTGCCTTCTCCAGCTTCAGAGGAATTCATAGTTTCCAGACCCTTTATTTTTTTTTCCAGGTCTCAAAGTCACACTTGTGCAAAACCCCTTATATTTGTATGACTCATTAACAGCCTGTTTTCTATTCTTGTGGCTTTGTTATTATTATGTACTATCAGGTAGGTGCCACTGCCTTTTCAGGCCTTGCAAACCCAGGGCAGCTGTGGGTTCCTTGATGAGTCCACTTCCCATTATTCTCAGTATTATAGCCTCTGTTCTGTTGCACCATGATCTGTTCAAAATTCTAATAGCCTCAGGTTAATCACTTTATCTTTTAGAATAGGCATGGGCCAACTTCGGCCCTCCCTCCAGGTGTTTTGGACTTCAACTCCCACAATTCCCAACAGACAAGTCTGTTATAACCTGGCCCATATCCACACTGAAACTTGCCCTGTCACTTTATAGTTTGATTTTCCTTTAGATTTATCTTCCCTGCTTGTTGTTGCTATTTGATGTATGTTCTATTCTGTAATAGACACTCCTTTGATCAGTTTGACTGTCGCCCAGATTGTTGCCCTATATTGGACCTTTAACGCCTTAGATGATTGTTTAATATTTTAATTATGTCTATTTGAAATCGTGATTTGTTAATTTGTTTTAAAATGCATTTTTGATGTCTTAACTATTGATTTTATGATATTACTAGCTTGGAGACCCGGCGATGCCCGGGTCATTTGAGAAAGACATTGTTTGCCTGTGTTCCAAGTGTAGCCTATATCCAATGTCAGCTGGGTTCAGTGGGTGCGGGTGAGCTCCAACTCCCATATGCAAGTCCCATCGTCCAGTGTCCATCCCCCTCCAAACAGAGCCAGTATGTAGAGTAGGTCATGGGGGCTCCATGTACCATGTTTGGTCTTGATCAGTCATTTGTGTGGGTCGCGGTGCTCTCAGGAAGTGAGTGAAGGTATTGGAAGTCCCATCGTCCATGGTCCATCATCCTCCAAACTGCACCTGGGTGTAGAGTGAGTCATGGGTGTTCTCTGTTTGAAGTTTGGTCTTGATGAGACATTGATGGGGGTGACAGTGATCTCAGGAAGTGAATGAATATACTGCAAGTCCCATCATCCAAGGTCCAAGCTCTTTCAAATCTCACCAAGATGTAGAGTGGGCCATGGTGGCTCTATGTGCCAAGTTTGGTCTTGATCAGTCATTGGTGGGGGTCACAGTAGTCCCAGGAAGTGAGTGAAGATAGTGCAAGTCCCATCATCCACGGTCCCTCCTCCCCCAAACTGCACCAGGATGTAAAGTGGGCTACCCTGCACCTGCGTGTCAAGTTTGATACAGTTTTGTCATTCATGGGCATCACAGTGGTTTGTGGGAGGTGAATTGGATGAAGGTACTGCAAATCCCATAATCCTTGGTCCAGCCTCCGTCAAACTGCTGCAGCATGTGAAGTGTGTCATTTGGGATATGTGTGCCTGGTTTGGTTCAGTTCTCTGATTTGTGGCAGCTGCTGTGGTCTCAAGAAGTGAGGGAAGGTACTGCAAATTCCATCATCCTTGGTCCATCCTGCCCCAATATACATCAGGATGTAAAGGGGTCAACAGGAGTTCTGTGTGCCAAGTTTGGTCCATTTCTATCATTGGTGGGCATTGCAGTAGTCTGTGGGAGTTAAAGTGTTTGAAAGTACTGCAAATCCCATCATCTGTGGTCCATCCTCCCCCAAATGGCAGCAGGTCATAAAGTGCATCGTGGGGATGAAGTGTGCCAAGTTTGGTGCAGATCCGTCATTCCTGTTGGTCTCAGTGGCCTGGGATAGTGGCGGCCAATCAAAACGCGAGCACATATTCCGCCAGGCCAATCAAAACGCTGATACATACTCCGATTTCACTTTTATTATATATATAGAATATAGAATATATAGATATGATTGTATGATACCCTGTTTCCTCGAAAATAAGACAGTGTCTTATATTACTTTTTGATCCCAAAGATGCACTAGGTCTTATTTTCAGGGGATGTCTTATTTTTCCACAAAGAAGAATTCACATTTATGGTTGAATTATTTAAAAATGAAAATGTATTATCTACTGTACAGTAGTTGTCATCACAGACCAGCATAACCAAACTGTGAATCCTTTCAAGAATTTCTATATTATATTTTATTGCTATACTGTTTTTAAATTACTGTTTTAAATTTCTGTTTGTATGTAAATTTATGTTGTTGTTGGGCTTGTCCCTGTGTAAGCTGCCCTGAGTCCCTTCTGGGAGATGGAGGTGGGATACAAGAATAAAGTTATTATATTATTATTATTATTTCGTGTTACTACCTTTATTTCCATGTACAACAATCTACGGTATGTTCATTTACCGATCCTGCATGCTTCCAAACAAAAACTTTACTAGGTCTTACTTTCGGGGGAGGCCTTATATTTAGCAATTCAGCAAAACCTCTACTAGGTGTGATGACTCATGGGCCTTGTAGTCCTGTTCCTAGTACTATTGTGGCAGACGAAGAGGAAAACATGGGGTTTTCGCCGGTTCAGCCAGAGCCGGAGTCTCCTCACCTGCAGGATGTTGATGTTTGTCCTCAAGAATTCAGCCAAACAGGCCTTGGGCAGAACTCCCCCCCGTTTCCCAGAAAAGAATCTTATTCCAGAGAAAGGGGAATCAGAGAAGCTCAACGGAGGAGTTTACGCATTGCTACCAGAAATCAAGCTGATTAGGCTTGCTTCCCTTGGGAAATTCTAAGGAGTCACACATCTGGACAGAGTTGGGTTTCGCTTCTCGTTCTCTAGGGAAAGAGTTCTGTTGGCGGGAAAACGAGACCCAATATAGGTGGTTGGCGCGAGGGATTCTTTGCGGAGTCAATTGATCAGCTTCAGGAGAGAGATCGTGTGTGGACTTCGTACCCCAGTTCCTTGCTTCTCGGATCAAGTTTTCAAGCCTTGCCTAGCCTTGCAGTTTTACCACGGACCCTGCTCCACGCTCATGTTTTGCCTTTGTTTCCAGTTATGAATCTAGCCAAGAATCAAGTTTAATTCCAGCCTTGTTGTCAAGCTTCATTGAACTCTAGGACTCTGCTAATTCCCCACACTATTGCTTGGCAAAGTGTGTGTTTCGGTCAAGTGGATTAAAACTTTGAACTCTAATATCTTATATTGGACAATACATTTTTGGACTTTTTTTGACCTCTTTTGAAAGGTCTGCTTCTGAACTATATTCTTCACTTGTTTTTATTGCTTTTATATATTTCTTTAATAAAGATATTAGATAGAGATTGGCCTCTGCGTATGGTTATTGGTGCTCTGCTGCCAGGGTTCTGACACTAGGTCTTATTTTCTGGGGATGTCTTATTTTCAGGGAAACAGGGTATGTGAGCCGCTCTGAGTCCCCGTTGGGGAGATGGAGGCAACATACAAAAATAAAATTATTATTATTATAATAAGTACAAAACACCTGGAGGACCAAGGTTTTCCCATGCCTGTGTTAAAACGATAAATGCCATTGATCTGATGAGTCTCACCAAGACTGTCAATGGGGCTTGTTGTCTTTGTGTATTCCTAGGTAGCTGATTCCAACTGCTGGGGAGCACACCTGAATCGAAGCTTGGAGGCTCCGAAAGTAATGCCACGGAGTCAGAACACGCTTCAAGGTTCCGCTCAGTACTTTGGCATGAAGCTGAAATGCAACCTGGGGACAGCTATTAAGGTATGTATTTATCAGAGAGCAAGAGAGATTGCATGCATCTGGCAGGGCTGTACTGTTTTGAGGCTTTTTTTTGTATAGTTCCCATTCATGGCATTATACAAATAGTTGTGAAAACCACAACTAACTGTGGCCTTTGAGCACAAGCTGGGTAAGAAAAAGCTTCCTTGTAAAAGAAAAAAGCTATAGATTAATTTGTTCTGAATGCCTCCTCCACTAGAGATGTGTCTCTGCTGTAGATTTAATGCAGTTTGACACCACTTGAATTGTCATGGCTCAATGTAAACAGAATTGTCCATATTAAGCCAGAGAATACCAGGTAAAATCATTGCGGGAGCTTAAGAAATGTCTCTGATTTTTTGCTTGGAGTATAATAAGAAGAAAAAGATGGGGTATACAATAGACTCCGTTAACTGGAAGTCTCAAGCAACTGGCCAAAAAAATCAAAGAAATATATTCACAAAGCTCTTTTTTATAATATAGTAAAACTATCTCACATTAGGTTTATCGTAGTTTATCCTAATTTGCTTTTAATTGCTCTATTGATGCAATACAAAGTTTATTGTGTTGTCGAAGGCTTTCATGGCCGGGATCACAGGGTTGTTGTATGTCTTTCGGGCTGTGTGGCCATGTTCCAGAAGCATTCTCTCCTGACGTTTCGCCCACATCTATGGCAGGCATCCTCAGAGGTTGTGAGGTAACCTCACAACCTCTGAGGATGCCTGCCATAGATGTGGGCGAAACGTCAGGAGAGAATGCTTCTGGAACATGGCCACACAGCCCGAAAGACATACAACAACCCCACAAAGTTTATGGTCTGATCTAGCATGAAGTATTAGTATTAGAGATCTGACAGCTAAATGAGCTGTCAGAATTTAAGACCTACTTAAAGACTCGGTCAACTTTGAGTCATGAGTTTTGAACTCACGTACTATTGTTGCTATATGTTGATTTTGTTGAAGTTTTAAAACACACTTTTTAAAATAATGGCTTGTTTTTATCTACGTATTATTATCTGGCCATGAAAGCTTTCAACAACACAATAACATTATAACATTATTAATTTATTATTATTATTGACACAACAACATAGTCTGACACAGCAAACAAGATAGATATGCTGGATTTTGTATCACAAAATCACAAGTCGAACACTTCCCAAGTGTTTAGGACTGTGTGATGTATATTATTATTGTTGTTGTTGTTGTTGTTGTTGTTGTTGTTAGGAGAGACGGGTAACAAATAAAATGTATTATGCTTTATTTAGTTATATATTTATTTAGGCCTAATTTGAATAGTAACTCTCAAGCAACCAGAAACTGTTGGCAATAGCAACGTTCTTCAAACCTCCACTAGTTTTTTGTTATGTGTATAATTCAGATTGCTCACTATATTGTATATGTGTGTATGCAGTTTTCCTTAACTCTTTGTTGTGGAAGGGTCTGCAGACCATGTGATCAGATCTGGGTTTGTTCAGGATTCCATTTTAGCAACTGCATGCTTAGAGCCTTCAGTAGAAATAGATGTATGCTTTCAGAGGCCAGTAGAGATAGACTCGTTTGGACTTTTAGACTAGACAGAGACTCTATTAGACTCTCAGACCAGAGAGATGCTTTAGATTATGGGCTGTTAAGATTCTAAAAAAGATGCCCTGTGTTATCGACACAGAGAAACTACTTCAAATTCTATCTGTAAACTGGATTGATATGCAAAGTACCTGTATGCTGAACACATTAAGTCTGTGAGTAAACCAACTATGTTACTTTTAAAGAAGTTTGCCTATTTTTGGTCTTTTGAGAGCATGATTTAAAGGCAAATATATTTTAAGGGAGAGTAGATGATTTTGGGCAACTGAAAGAACACTTCTGAAACACTGCTACATATGTGTGTGTGTATGTGTTTTGTGCATTGGCATATCTTCGTTCCTAACAGTTCAAAGAGATATCTAGGTACAGTAATTTAACAGCTGAGAAACCTAATTGCCTTGCATGAATGCCATTTTCCCAAAAGGTTATGGCATCATTTTTCAAAAGGTTATGACTTCTAACAAAGTCATGCCTTTCCAAAGATCATAAAATCTCCAAAAGGTTCTGGATATTTCCATTTCCCAAAATAAACTACAGTGTTCCCTCACTTATCGTGGGGCTTAGGTTCCAGGACCACCCACAATAAGTGAAAATCCAAGAAGTAGGGACACTATATTTATTTTAATATTTATACATTCTTTTAGTATGTTGTCGAAGGCTTTCATGGCTGGGCTCACAGGGTTGTTGTATGTCTTTCGGGCTTGTATGGCCATGTTCTAGAAGTATTCTCTCCTGATGTTTCGCCCACATCTATGGCAGGCATCCTCAGAGGTTGTGAGGCAGGGATAAACTAGGTAAGGAAGGTAAATATATATCTGTGGAGAGTCCAGGGTGTGACAAGAGTCCTTTGTCAGTTGGAAGCCAGCAGTTAATCACCCCAATTAGCATTGGAAAGGTTTGTCTCTTGCCTGGGGGGCATACTTTGTTCAGAGTCATTAGCTGTCCTTGGGGCTCCTCTGCCCTCAGAGTGTTGCTTCCCATCTACTGTTCTGATTTTTGAGTTTTTTAATACTGGTAGAGAGATTTTGTTCATTTTCATGGTTTCCTCCTTTCTGTTGAAGTTGTCCACATGCTTGTGGATTTCAGTGGCTTCTCTGTGTAATCTGACATGATAGTTGTTGGAATGGTCCAGCATTTCTGTGTTCCCAAATAATATACTGTGTTCATCCAGTGCTCTGCTATGGCTGATTTCTCTTTTAGTAGTTATACACTATTTGAAGTCTTTATCAACCAATCGTGTGTTGATAAATCGCCTCCTCCTCCCATTGCTGCTTGGGCTCCTTTTCTCTCCCTTTGGCTTCTCCTTCCTCCCTTCCTTAGGCTGTAAATTGTAATTTTTTATGATTTATAATAGCCTTTTAGAGTTTATTGAAAAACTGCAAAACAACGAAGCCACAAAAGTGAACCGCGAAGTAGTGAGGGAACACTGTACATTTACTGTATATACTCGAGTATAAGCCTAGTTTTTCAGTCCTTTTTTAAGACTGAAAAGGCCCCCCTCGGCTTATACTCGGGTGAGGGTCCTGGTTGGCTTATATTTGAGTCAGCTTATATTCGAGAACATATGGTACATTTATTATTTTTCTCTATTATTATTGGTATTATTACATTTATTATTTTTCTCTATTATTGTTGCTACTACGTATTACATTTATTTTACTCTATTTTTATTATTATTAATAATACATTTATTATTTCACTCTGATCTTATTATTATTATATTTATTATTTTACTCTATTTATTACTACATGTATTATTTTACTCTTATTATTAAAAGGATACATAAGCAGATTTACATTGAAGAAGATGGGAATAATGATTTAATTAGAGTTGGACAATCTTATCTTAAATTAGAGCTTTATGTAAATATTCAAAAACATTTAACCTACTGATGCCTCAATTAATGTAATTTTATTGGTGTCATAGACAGAACGCCACCAAATAGAATACAACACAGTTTATTAAAGTTACAGAACTAAAAAATGCCCGTAGGAAGCAAAGGACTAGGCAAACACTTGTCTTCAGTGTGAAAAGTAACAGAAACAGCTCCGTTTGAATTAAAACGGTTAGAAAGGATAAACCGGATTAAACAGGAGTTTAATCCGGATTAAAACAAAAGTGCTTACTTCAGCCTGACAATTTAAACAAACAAAAGTTGGAAAACAGAGATCAAAATGAATACAAAAACTGGCAGCAGATTCCTCTCTGCTACTCAAAAGCTACAGATGAGTAACTCAGGCTGTTTACTCCTCCGTGCAACGAGCGAAATCCGGGTCCAGGCACATCAATCAGGGTAACGGCGGTCAGCGTGGGTCCCAATCCGGTCCAAGGTCGAAAGCCAGGTGCAGACGTCCACAAGTTCCACCGATAGCTACAGAAGGGATAGTCCAGGGTCGTAGTCAGTCAGTCAGTCCAGCGTCAATCCAGAGTAGGTAATTAATGTCCGTCAAAAAGACGACGGAGGTCCAAGCTATCAAGATTAAACACAAGTTGCACAGAAAAAGCCCACACAGTTCCTCCCGCCGTCTATGCCCAGTGTCCTTGGTAACTTACGTATCCAGCAACGAATCACACCCGTCTTCAGGAAGTTCCCCAACAAGAGCCCAAGCGTTCGTCCAGATTACCTTGCCCAACGCAATTAGCCATTGATTCTAAACCCCATTTTATGCCAGTTCATAACTCCTCATCGCTGTCAGCTGCTATCCTAATTCCAGGTGCCTCCTCATCATCATCCTCATCAGAACTAACACACCTTTGACTACGCCCCACAGCATCCCCAGCTGTGGATCCCGCTCCATCCCTCCAGCCCGTCCATGGGTCTGATCCTGCAACCCGCCAATTGCCTCCCATGCTATCATTACCGGTGACACCCAAATCCTCCCTCACACGAGTCCACTCCATGTCATCCTCCTCTGAGCTAACCATCTCTTCCTCCATTCCCTCGGTAAAACCCTCAAATGAGTCTTCATCTGTTGGTTCTGCAAATAAGTCCCGGAGCCGTTTCCTTTCACGCTCCTCAAAAGAGTCTGACTCTCGAGGAGTCTTACGACCCCGTCTCCTAGTACCGGAGCCAGAAGGCTCAACCATAACAATTGGTATCTGTTTTTATTTCTGAAATTTACCACTCTCGGCTTATACTGGAGTCAATGTTTTCCCGTTTTTTTTTGTGGTAAAATTAGGTGCCTCGGCTTATATTCGGGTCGGCTTATACTCAAGTATATGGTATATGGCATCTACCAATCCTAGTGGGTGCCGACTGAGAGCCTACAGGACATGCTGGCAACTAACTAATTTATCTCTCTTCATCTTAGGAGCGTCCTGTGAATCTAAGGCGATCCCTCACCCCAAGGAGGAAGTCAATTACATTCGTGGAGAAGAATACACCTCAGATGGCCAAGGCTGCATCTCCCATAGCAGAAATAGACACTCTGTTAGAAAATAATACAGACCAACTTCTGGATCTTGATCCCAAGGAAATGGCTGCCCTTATCCCTCCTGCGTTTGCAGGTTTGAGCCCTTCCAGGTTGCCCGTCGCTGATGCCAAAGCGAGGCCGTTGCCACTTGGTAAGTTTCAGCAGCTGAAGCAGACAGTGGCCAAAAGACTGACCAGCCTGGATCCTGGTTGGCTGGATAGATGCGGAGTAAACGCTGGAGCGGGACTAATGGGAGATGGCAACCCAATCTCAATGGATAGAATAGACTCAAGCCAAGAGTCCCTGAAAATCACTTCCCTGGAAAAACCGAATCCACAAAATAGAGATAATGAATGGGAAACACGTGAGTTTGGTTCTCCTGAGAAAGACTGTGAAGGAGGTGTGATGGGGAGGCTTTCCTTTGGCCAAAATATTGGAAATAATTGCAGACAGAGTGTGCAAAGGGAAGAGAGAGCAGTTAAGGCTCCAAGGAAAGAGGAAGCAAACTTAGCACTTGTTGAAGCCAAAGCTGGGCTTTCTAAACTGGAGGTTCACACCAAGAATGCTCCTCTCCAAATGGAGGAACGTGTTGCAGGAGGAACGTCATCAAAGCAAGTGGGAGTTGAGCTCTGTGAAGCTGAGAGTGGGGTGTCTGATCCCCCCAAGAAGAGGAAGAGGCTACAGGAAGGTGAGGATGGCACAGTCAGTCCCAAAGGAAGCAAGTCACAAGGGAAGCGCAAGAGGACTAAAAAACCTGCAGGAGAAAGCCGGGCCAAAAAGCAACGTAAGGCTGGTCCAAAACCAGGAGTCAGTGAGTATGACTTTGATGGTCAGGATGCTGCGGAGGTGCATGAAGAAGAAGCAAAACCTGCCCCGTTCCCCTCAGAAAACCTTTTGGGAGAAGTCATGGAAGAGGATGGTCCCAAGGCAAAGTGGAGATCCAGCATCCCACCACGCAAGTAGGTCCTTGGGAAGAAATGCATTGTATGCTCTATTTGTTTAATTTCTTTTTCCTTGACACGGGAGGCAAAGCAGCTTACTACATAGAACCTTAGAATTGGAAGTGATCCCAAAGGGCATCCAGTCCCAATCCCTTTCTGCCAGGCAGGAAGACACAATCAAAGCACTCCCAACAGATACCCAGCCTCTGCTTAAAAACCTCCAGAGAAGGAGACTCTGTTATACAGTATTATTATTTATTAGTATTTATATTCCGCCCTTCTCACCCCGAAGGGGACTCAGGGCGGATTACAATGAACACATATATGTCAAACATTCAATGTCAACAGACAAACAACATACATTAGACAGACTCAGAGGCATTTTTTAACATTTTTCCAGCTTCACGATTCCGGCCACAGGGGGAGCTGTTGCTTCACCGTCCAATAGTGGCTGTACTTCCTCATTCCTTTCCTCGTGTTTTGCTGGCAGTTTTATGGTGTTGTAAATTAGCCTCCCGCATAAAGCGTCCCTAAATTTCCCTAATTGACAGGTGCAACTGTCTTTCGGGGCTGCAAAGGTCAACAGCAAGCCAGGGCTATTAATGGTCGGAGGCTTAACCCAACCCGGGCTTCGAACTCATGACCTCTCGGTCAGTAGTGATTTATAGCAGCTGGTTACTAGCCAGCTGCGCCACAGCCCCCCCCCCCCCCCAGTAGAGTCTCACTTACCCAACCTTCGCTTATCCAACATTCTGTATTAATCAACGCAGTCTGCCTTTTAGTAGTCAATGTTTTTGTAGTCAATGGTTTCAATGGGCCCAGGATGTGGCGCAGGCTGGTGAGCAGCCAGCTGCAACAAATCACTCTGACCAAGAGGTCGTGAGTTCGAGGCCAGCTCGGAGCCTGCGTTTGTCTCTGTCTTTGTTCTATGTTAAGGCATTGAAATGTTTGCCTTATTTGTGTAATGTGATCCGCCCTGAGTCCCCTTCGGGGTGAGAAGGGCAGAATATAAATACTGTAAATAAATAAAATAAATAAATACATTGCAATGTTTTGGTGCTAAATTCGTAAACACAGTAATTACTACATAATGTTACCATGTATTGGACTGCTTTTTCTGTCGATTTGTTGTAAAACATGATGTCTTGGTGCTTAATTTGTAAAATCGTAACGTAAATTGACGTTTAATAGGCTTTTCCTTAATCCCTCCATATTATCCAACATTTTCACTTATCCAACATTCAGCCGGCCCGTTTATGTTGGATAAGCGAGACTCTACTGTATATCCCAATTAGCCTTTATTTCTTTGTATCTCTTCGAGTCTCAACCAATTCTAAATACAGTAGAGTCTCACTTATCCAACATAAACATTGGATAAGCGAAAATGTTGGATAATAAGGAGGGATTAAGAAAAAAGCCTATTAAACATAAAATTACATTATGATTTTACAAATTAAGCACCAAAACATGTTTTACAACAAATTGACAGAAAAAGCAGTTCAATACACAGTAATGTTATGCAGTAATTACTGTATTTACGAATTTAGCACCAAAACATTGCAACATTTACTACAAAAACATTGGCTACTAAAAGGCAGACTAGTTGGATCATACATAACATTGGATAAGTGAAGCTTGGATAACTGAAACTCTACTGTAGTTTGTGGCAGCCACAAAAATTAAGTTTCTGGAGGAGAATAAGTACTTTCATAGTAAGTACCACACAATTAAACAGGAATAACACTTTCAAGCCAGAAACAGAAAAACTAAAGTGTTGGAAACACCAAAGCTTCCAGCAATGGAAAAGAAAACCCTGGTGTGCATCTATACTGTAAAATAAACCCACTTTAACTGCCTTGAGTCCAATGTTATGTAGTCTTGGGGATGCAGTTCGGCAAGTTCTTGGGCCTTTCTGGTTTTTAACTCTGAATATGTTTGATGGGTTTTAATTGTGAATGTTTATATTTAATTCTGTTTTAATGTTTGCATATTTGTATATTTTAAATCGTATGCTAATGCTGTTATTTATTTATTTCTAACCCACTTTTCTCCCGGATCAGGACTCAAAATGGTGAACAACATATAAAAAACAAAAAAAATAACACCATAAAAATTAAATATCATCAAAACTATAATCATACCTAATAAACATTATACAACCCACAACATACATAATTAATAACTAACAAAAGAAATAAAATTAAACATTCTGTAAGTTTAAATTCCATCTAGTATCTGCCAGGCAGGAAGACACAATCAAAGCACTCCCAACAGATGTCCGTACCTGCCCCTGCTTAAAAACCTCCAGAGAGAAGGAAACTCCATTATATACTCCCAGGCAGCCTTTATTTCTCTAAAGAGTTGGAAGGTATCCCCGGGGACTCTCCACATAATCTTACATCTACCAGATAGGAAGACACAATCCAATCCCTCCCAACAGATGGCCATCCAGCCTCTGTTTCAAAACCATAAGAGAAAGAGACTCCATTAAACTCAGAGCCAGACTTAAAACAGAGTACAACTAAAAATATAATATGGACATTTAAAATGTACTTTGATTACACTATGTAATACGACCTTTATTCCTGGGTTATCAATGTCATTTCCTAATTGGTTCTATCATAAAAACATGGGAAAGTTTATTAAATAGCAGACGCTTTGTTTCTGCAGGAGGGACATAATCCTGCAGCACATTTTGTTGTAGCCATTGTTGACATTGTTTAAATTAGAAACCTGTCCAATTTAGTGCTCATTACTGCTACCAAATCAACTATTTGTACACATTATAAAAGAGATAACAGTACTCACACTTGAACATCACTAGCACTCCACTTCTGTAGAAATGATTATCCCTCTCTGGAGGTTTTTAAAGAGAGACTGGATGGCCATCTGTCCGTAGGGCTTTGATTGTGAGTTTTTGCCGGGCTGAAGGGAGATATAGTATAGCACTTTCATAAGTACCTGTATTGGCTTGAGTCTAATGAGCCATTGAATCTGATGTGCACCTTTGTTTTCAAAACCCTGGAACCCAAAAATGTATTTGCTTCCGAAAGTTCACTCTTTGTAATTTGGCCACTGTATTTGCCACATTCATAGAAAGTCTTCGTTAAAAACTAAAGTGTTAGAAGCACCAAAGCTTCCAGCAATGGAAAAGAAAATCTTGGGTTTTATAATATGCCATAAAAATAAACTTCATCATCAAAACCATAATCATGTCTAATAAAAATTATAAAACCCACAACAGACATCATGAATAGCTAACAAAAAAAAACATTTGATATAATATACAATATAATATGTAATACAATATAATATGCAATAATATATAATAATATAATATATTGTATATGCATATAATATTGATAATAATATTGTAATGTAATACAATATTATACTAATAATAATACAATATAATATTTATTATATATTATATATTACATGTAATATTATTAGTAATATTACATGTAATATATAATATATAATTAATATTATATTGTATTATTATGTTGCAGTATAATGATAGGGTACAATATAGTAATATACAATGCTAATATTGTGCTATGCTAATAATATAATTTTGTATGTACATATAATTTGTAAGCCGCCCTGAGTCTCCTACGGGGTGAGAAGGGCGGGATATAAATGTAGTAAATAAATAAATATATAAATATAATTAATCATGCAATAAGTTAAAACCCCATCTAGTATCCATTCATTTAGGCCATTGCAGGGGGTCCATTGTCACCCAAACATTGCAAACATAGATCCGGCATTTTCAGTATTATTGTTCTCCTTCAGGGAAGGCCTGTTTCCATAGGAAAGTTTTTACTTGGCTCCTGAAAAAGATGTTAAGCTGCTTTGAGTCTCCTTCGGGAGAAATAAAGCTGGGTATAAAAATATAATTATAATAATAATAAAGAAGAATGCTGATGCCTCACCAAACTCCAAATCCCAGGATCGCATTGCATTGAGTCATTGCAATTAAATTAGAGATGAGATCCCTCCAAGAGGAGCTCCTGAAGCAGATTCCCCTTTGGCTTTGGCTCAGCACTAAGATGACCACATGACGCAAATCTAATGCACACACCAAATTTAGCAAGGTCATTTAGCCAAAAAAAGATGAGCATTACATTGGAGTAAATGGGGGTATATATGTTTATGTATATATATGGATTGCAGGGGACACACTGGTGCATCCCGACACACAGTTTGCAAAGCTCTGGGGGTAGGTGCAATGGAATAAAATATTGTCATTTTCACAAGTATATATATTCACAACAGATTGGTTGTCTGTTTCTAGGTCTGCGCCAAAGCAGGGTGGCAACTTTGTCTGCCTGAACCTCAAGAAAAGGTCCCACGTCAAAGGATTTGCCCTTAGAGGAAAACACCTACGGAAGCAAGTAAGTGGCCAGGAGTGTTAAAGGTTGTAGAAATAAATAAATAGAAGCTTTACCTCAGTTTCTGAACCAAAATATACCCTGCAGTATAATAAAGTGTCACTCAGGCTTGTGTAACAAGCAACAGTATCTTTATTTCAGTTCAAAAGATCAAACAGGGCAACAATATATACAGCAGTCTCTGAATTCACACAGAGAACAGAGGAAATAAACTGTCTCTTTAAACAGTCTTTAAATATGCCTTATTTCCTTATAAATAATCAGACTTCGGAGAGCTGGCAGCCATTTCCTTCCTATTTCCAGTCAGCGCTCTCTTCACTCTCCGAGGTGAAAGTGGCAGTTAAAACCGTTTGTCGCAACAGCAAGTTAGAGACAGCAGCCAATCGGAATTCTGGCTCCTGGCTGGCTCAGCCAATCAGCTGTCGACACATGCCTTTCCAGTCAACACATTCCATCATGGTGTCTTTTTACAAATCCTCACAAGGAGCTCACAGTGTTGGCGGGAGAGAAAACAAACAACAACAACACAATAATATTTCTGGGCCTTTCTGCACAGCCAGCACTTCAGAAAAAAAGGATACATCCTTTCTGATACCTATAAAGCAGGCACGGGCCAACTTGGGCCCTCCAGGTGTTTTGGACTACAACTCCCACAATTCCTAACAGTAGTGAACATAGAATTACATTGGAGGATCTGGGTTCCCAGAGGGAACATTTAGAATCAAATTTGTGAATAATCAAATCTGCAATTGTAGGATGACATGCCGAGAAAGGCACAAAATGGTCGCCCATTGACGAGCGCAAAGGAGGATCCAAAATGGCTTCCTAAGGATAAGTGCTCAGGAGGCTACAAAATGGCTGCCCAATGACGAGTGCCAAGGAGGGCACAAAATGACCGCCCAGTCATGAATACCAAGGAAAACCCAATATGGCAGCCTAAGAAAAAGTACTAAGGAGTCTACAAAATGGCCGCCCAATGATGAGCGCTAAGGAATACCCAATATGGCTGCCTAAGGATAAGTGCTAAGGAGGATACAAAATGGCCACCCAATAAGGAGCACTCAGGGCGCCAAATGGCCACCCAGTGATAACTAGTAAGAAACACCCAGTGTGGGCTTCTAAAGATTAAGTGGGGCACAAAATAGTCTCCAAATGACAAGGTAGCAAAATGGCCGCCCAGTGATGAGAACTGAGGAAAACCCAATATGGCTGCCTAAGGATAAGTGCTAAGAAGGATACAAAATGGCCTTCAAATGGCAAGGATACAAAATGGCCGCCCAGTGATGAGAACTGAGAAAAACCCAATATGGCTGCCTAAAGATAAGGAAACGAAATAGTCACCCAGTGATTAGTAATTAGGAAAACTCAATATGGCTGCCCTAAGGATAAGTGCTCAAGAGGTCCCAAAATAGCCTCCAAATGAAAAGGATGCAAAATGGCCGCCCAGTGATGAGTACTAAGGAAAACTCAATATGACCACCTAACGATCATGAAACAAAATGGCTGGCAAGTGATGAGTACGAAGGAAAACTCAATATGGATAGGTAGTAAGGAGGACACAAAATAGCTTCTAAATGACAAGAATGCAAAATGGCCACCCAGTGATGAGTACTACGGAAAACCCAATATGGCCACCTAAGGATAAGGAAACAAAACGGCCACCCAGTGACCAGTACTAAGGAAAACCCAATATGGCCGCCTAAGGATAAGTGCTAAGAAGGATACAAAATAGCCTTCAAATGGCAAGGATATAAAATGGCCGGCCATTGATGAGTACTAAAGAAAACTCAATATGGCTGCCTAAGGATAAGTGCAAAGGAGGACACAAAATGGCCACCCAGTAATCAGTACTGAAGAAACCCAATATGGCCGCCTAAAAATAGGTGCTAAGGAGGACATAAAGACACAAAATGGCTGGCCAGTGATCAGTACTAAGTAAGGGAAACCCAATATGGCCACCCAATAACAAGTGCTCATTTCAAAGCCAAAATGGCCTCCAAGTGAGAAGGATGCAAAATGGCTGCCCAGTGATGAGAACCAAGAAAAACTCAATATGGCTGCCTAAGGATAAGTGCTAAGGAGGACACAAAATGGCTGCCCAGTGATCAGTACTAAAGAAACCCAATATGGCCGCCTAAAAATAAGTGCTAAGGAGGACATGAAGACACAAAATGGCTGACCAGTGATCAGTACTAAGTAAGGGAAACCCAATATGGCCACCCAATAACAAGTGCTCATTTCGAAGCCAAAATGACCTCCAAGTGAGAAGGATGCAAAATGGCCACCTAGTGACAAGCCCTAAGGAGACTACAAAATGGCGGCCCAATGACAAGGGGTAAGGAGGACCCAAAATAGCCACCCAATCATCAGTATTAAGAAAAACCCAATATGGCCACTCAATGAGTGCTCATTTGGAGGCCAAAATGACCTCCAAGTGAGAAGGATGCAAAATGGCCACCCAGTGATAAGTCCTAAGGAGACTACAAAATGGCTGCCCAATGACAAGTGGTAAGGTGGACTCAAAATGGCCACTTAGTGATCAGTTTTATGGAAAACTCAATATGGCTACCTAAGGATAAGTGCTAAAGATGTCATAAAAATGGCCACCTGAAGACAAGTTCTACGGCTGACAGGATGGGGCCATTCGAAAGCAAAAGGGTAAGATAAATCATGGGGGAAGAATGTCTTAAGTTTCCTAGATCGAAGGCTAACGTTATCAGGGATGAAAATGATTGGACAGCATGTCATTTCTCATGTTAAGAAACCCTGTTAAGAGGACTTCATGGACTTCTCTAACCTCTCGTTGCAGGTTTGGAAGCAGAAGTGGCAGAAGAAGGGGGAGCTGTTTGGCGGAGGAGGAGGAGGTGGCAGGATCCTAGGCCGGAGCTCGGACACCTGCTTCAGGTGCGGAGAGGTCGGCCACTGGGCCTCGCAGTGCAAGGGGAAAGGTAAGGCTGGACTTTCCTAATTTGGTGTCATCCGCAAACTTGATAAGCATGCCCTCTAAACCTTCATCCAAGTCATTAATACAAACGTTGAACAGAACTGGGCCCAGGACTGAACCCTCTTCATGGCACTCCACTCGTCACTTCTTTCCAGGATGAAGAAGGGGAACCCTTGGGGAGAATCACCCTTTGGGGCAGGGGTCCCCAAACTAAGGCCCGGGGTCCGGATGCAGCCCTCCAAGGTCATTTACCTGGCCCCCACCCTCATTTATAATATAATATTTTATATCAGTTTTAATAATATAATATATCGTATATACATATGATATTGATAATAATAATATCATTTTATACAATATAATATTAACAATAATACCATATAATAGCATTAATTATATCTTATATATTACATATAATATTACAGTATAGTGGTATAGTTCAATATAGTAATATATAATGCTAATATTGTGCTATGCTAATAATATAATATATTGTATGTACATACAGCTGCTCTGAGTCCCCTTCAGGGTGAGAAAGGTGGGATATAAATGTAGTAAATAAATGTAGTATATGAATAAATAAATAATGTTGAACTTAGGCTCGCCAATGGTCTGAAATGACTTGAAGACACACAACAACAACAATCGTAATTAACCTGACTATCTCATTGGCCAGAAGCAGGCCCACACTTTCTATTGAAATCCTGATAGGTTTATGTTGGTTAAAATTATTTTCATTTTTAAATATTGTATTGGTTTTTCATTGTTATTGTTGTTGTTTTGCACTACAAATAAGATATGTGCAATGTGCATAGGATTTTTGTTTTGTTTTGTTTTTCCAAATGATAATTTGGCCCCTCAACAGTCTGAAGGATGGTGGACCGGCCCCTGCTTTGGGGTTCCTTCGTTTAACCAATTACAGATCCACCTAATAATAGCCTTGACTAGCCCACATTGGACTAGTTTGCTTCCCAAAACGTTTGTTTTGGTGTCCTCGTTCCGATTAGTTGCATCTCGCTTTGTCAATTTTCTGATACAACTACAGGATCCATCCCACTCCAAATCCTCCACGATTTTTTAGCACTTTATTTATTTATTTATTTATTTATTTATTGGGTGGGTAAACAATTTATTAATGATATGTTACATAACAAAACAGCAAATTATAGCAGATAAAGTCAAATAACAATCCTTTTGAAATGTACATGCATATCTACATTAGTCGATCAACCGGTTAATTCTAACATTAAGTACATATTATTATCAGTAATTCAAAACATATAGAATTGCTCTTTCTACATGTTATCCACTATTTTCAATCTAGATTTCTACTCATTTTTTAAAAAAGAAATTAAATATATAAGAGTTCACCCTAACATTCAAACAAAGACATACAAGCGTGTTGCACACAACAGACCCTACACGCACCCAAAACCCCTATCCCACACAAAATAAAACCCCTTCCCCACCCATGCACCCTTCACCATGACTTCCAACCCTGAAGCATTATGAAGCCTTTAAGCCAATTTATCTATCCTTGTTAATAGTAACCCTAAATTCCTAATGGAATTCCTCTATATTACTGACTCTCTATTCAGATATGCTATAGCCAACTTCCATGTTTCTAAAAAGTCCTCATTACTTTTGTTCCTCCTATTATTGGTAAGTTTGGCCATTAGCATATATTCCCGCATTCTTTCCCTCCAATCCTTTTTAGTTAAAGCTTTTTCTCCTTTCCAGTCTTTTTAGCACTTTATTAACTACCTCATGTTTCATAACACACTTAGCGCACTTTTGAGCAGTTTGTTTTTATGATTTTATTGCTGCATTTTAATATGTTTTTACCAATTTTTTTTTACTATTTTTTATGTTAATGTTTATTTTCATTTGCGTGTGGTTTTTGCCGTTTGATGTGTTTTATGTTCCTTATTGTATTTGCTTGGGCTTTCGCCCTATGTAAGCCACCCCGAGTCCCTTCGGGGAAATGGAGGTGGGGTATAAGAATAAAGATGATGATGATGATGATGATGATGATGATGATTATTATTATTATTATTATTATTTTATGACACAGCAAACAAGATAGATATGCTGGATTTTGTATCACAAAATCACAAGTCAAACACTTCCCAAGTGTCTAGGACTGTGTGATGTATTTTCGGATGATGCGTGCAGATCCCAGTCGGGTGGCCTTTTGCAGTTGGCAGATCGAGATTTTCGGATGATGCGTGCAGATCTCAGTCGGGTGGCCTTTTGCAGTTGGCAGATCGTGATTTTGTCAATGTCTATTGTTTCCAAATGCCGGCTGAGATCTTTTGGCACGGCACCCAGTGTGCCGATCACCACCGGGACCACCTGCACTGGTTTCTGCCAGAGTCTTTGCAGTTCAGTGTTGAGGTCCTGATAGCGGCTGAGTTTTTCCTGTTGTTTTTCGTCAATGCGACTGTCACCTGGGATGGCAACATCAATGATCCAAAACTTTTTCTTTTCCACAACTGTGATGTCTGGTGTGTTGTGTTCCAGAACTTTGTCAGTCTGGATTATTATTATTATTATTATTATTATTATTATTATTATTATTATTATTATTATTATTGGGGACCTTGTCAAAGGCCTTGCTGAAATCAAGATATGATACATCCAAGCATTCCCTACATCTACCAAGCTTGTAACTCTATCAAAACTATTTTCTCCCAAAATGGAGAGATCAATTTCTCACAAAACGGAAAAGCAAAGTAGGTAGGAAAAAGAGAAAGAAGGAGACAAGGAAGGAAGGAAAGAGAGGGAAGGAAAACAAGAAAAGGAGAAAAAGAGAGAGAAAGAAAAAGAAAGAAAATTAGGTAAGGAAAAAGAAAAAATCAAAGAAGCATGGTGTTTTGGTTTGAACTTCAGGCTGTGGCTCTGAACCCACCGGATATGCCTTAGTTTAGTGTCAGAGTGCTGTCCACCTAATTATTGTTAAACAACTACACACCATATCACAAATTTTAGATTTTTAAATCATATTGGAATGCTTTTCATGTTAGCCACTATGAGTCTCCTTGTGAAGAAAAAAAAGCAGGGTATAAACATAATAATAATAATAATAATAATAATAATAATAATAATAATAATAATAATAATAGTCCAAAGCAGTCTGAGGTTATCCACAGCAGCCAGCCAAAATAAGGGCAAGACATAAGAGTAGTCCAAAGTCTTTTCCAAAATGTTTAAAGCCAAGGAATCTCTTCGACAAACCAAATTGTACTCCACTCATCAAAGTAAAGGTCCACCAGCAAAGATTCAGGCTGTAGCAGTTGCACCAACGTTGCTTCCAGCAACTCGCTAATACAGCTTCCAGATACTTCTGCCACCTTCCCAAGTGATCCCAGCTGTTGGTCTTTCTCAGCCAAACGACACACAACACCCCAATAATAAGAATGATAATGCCTTTGTTATTGGTTTCTCCTAAAAGCTGGAGGCAGGGTACAATACAATCCAGAAATGGGAACTACAATGGCATGGACCATCCTGACTTCGGTATTCAGTGATCTATCCTTACACAGTAGAAGCCTGAATTTAATTATGATTTTCCTGAACTGACTTCTGTTTCCTTATAGCAGCATCTCAGTCTCTCTCTGATGCTCAGCCCCAACCAAAGGAAAATGGCTGCGATGCAGAGGAAGAGGTGCCCTTGCTCACCTTGGAAGAAGTGGCCCAGATGACTAACACGGCCTACAGCAAGGTCTCAGGTGAGAAAGATAGATTGCCCCTATTGAACCTATTCCACTTTGCTACTCTGTTGCCTCAACTCTGATACAATTTGTCTTTGATTCTGTGTTAGTAGCAAGCAGCTGGAAAAGCTATTCCTAGTCACGGATTCTGGTTTCATCCTATTTCTAACTTAATTATCGGAATCATAATTCCAGTGTGAATCTATGGACATTCCACCGGAGGCTGACTATTATTATTGTTATCGTTATTGTTTTGTTATTGACACAAAGACATAGGATGACACAGCAAACGAGATCTATATGCTGGATTTCGTATCACAAAATCACAAGTCGAACACTTCCCAAGTGTCTAGGACTTTGTCATGTATTTTTGGATGATGAGCGCAGTCGGGTGGCCTTTTGCAGTTGGCAGATCGTAATTTTGTCTATGTCTATTGTTTCCAAATGCCGGCTGAGATCTTTTGGCACGGCACCCAGTGTGCCCATCACCACCGGGACCACCTGCACTGGTTTCTGCCAGAGTCTTTGAAGTTCAATCTTGAGGTCCTGATAGCGGCTGAGTTTTTCCTGTTGTTTTTCGTCAATGCGACTGTCACCTGGGATGGCGACATCAATGATCCAAACCTTTTTCTTTTCCACAACTGTGATGTCTGGTGTGTTGTGTTTCAGAACTTTGTCAATCTGGATTCGGAAGTCCCACAGTATTTTGCGTGCTCATTTTCCACTCCCTTTGCAGGTTTGTGGTCCCACCAGTTCTTTACTACCGGCAGATGGTACTTGAGGCATAAGTTCCAATGAATCATTTGGGCCACATAGTTGTGCCTGTGTTTGTAGTCTGTCTGTGCAATTTTCTTACAGCATCTGAGGATAGGATCCATGGTTTCGTCAGCTTCCTTGCACAATCTGCATTTTGGGTTACTGGCTAATTTTTCGATCTTGGCCTTGATTGCATTTGTCCTGATGTCTTGCTCCTGGGCTGCAAGAACCAGGCCTTCTGACTCCTTCTTCAGGGTTCCATTCGTGAGCCCGAGCCAGGTCTTCTCCTTATCAACCTTTCCTTCAATTTTGTCAAGGAAATTTCCATGCAATGCTTTGTTGTGCCAGCTGTCAGCTCTACTTTGTAGTGCAGTTTTCTTGTACTGATTCTTTGCTGTGCTTTGAGGAGTTTCTGATTTTTGACTTCAATCAAATTGTTGTTGTTGTTGTTGTTGTTGTTGTTGTTATCATTATCCCCCGCCTTTCTTCACATGGGGACTCAAGATGGCTAACAATCCCACACTTTAGTCAAGTTTTAAATTGTTATTATTGTTGCCTTGTTGTGAAGTTTGAGTTGTAGCCAATGTTACATATTGCTCTCCTACAGACTGTCATAACGTGCCCCACCTTACTTTCCAGCAAAAAATGAGAGCAACCAAGGAGCACCAGAGTCTCAAGGTCAAGAGGGAGGGGTCTTCCTGCCCATGCACAGACCCATGTATGAACCACCGCCTCCACCAGAGCCCATAGAGCCCCTCTACAGACTGGGTCCGGATGGGAAGGTGAAAGGTAAGGTCCAGGGAGAAGTCTTCTGATGGCTGAAGACAACGTTTTGCTGCAAAATGTCATGGAGAAATCCTAGAACACGTGCTATCTTTCATTAACCAGACCCTTAAGATTCCTACCTTAGTCTGTAGAGTTGCCACTTTGGTCTCTATTAGTGGAGAAAGTAAGATAGAATCCTAGAGAGAAGTGACCAATGGGGGTGCCAAGTGTTGGGAATGGAAGAGCTGTTAAGCTCTAATCACCCTCTTTATGAGGTAAATTCCCATTAAAATAGCAGAGTAAAGAATTGCAGCAGCGTGAAACTTACGGATGTGAGTTTGGAAGGCCTCTGCGTCATCAGAAAGGCAAAAGGGATGCAAAGTTAGCTTTAAAGTTTAAAAGCATGTATTGAGGTAAAAAGAAATCCATTGAAGGATAGAAAAGGTTAGGACCTATCTAGCTAGTCTATCCTGATCTAATACACATAGACGGATTAAAATAACAAAGCTCTATAGATAACTACATCTTGGCTATTAGAGGACAGAGGTGCGTCCTCTCTGGAACAAAGCAGGAAGCTGGAATGGCGACCAAGCCTTGTGGGTCGCTTCTTCTCTAGGGCCATAAACATTCCAAAGGACCAAATTGGGGAAGTTACATCAAAGCCCTAGGAGATATTACATTTCTAGGAACATCAAAGGGTGGGCTGACCTAAATAGGATGGGAACCAGGAAACAATGGTGAATCCTATCTAGGCATGCTTTGGAAACGGGGAAAGGATTCCCTCAATCTAACTCTATCATCTATCTGACTACACTTAGACTTGATTAGTCCAGGGTGAGTCCCAACACCAAGAAGGGTGGCGGTGGGTCTGTCCTTTGCACAGTGCTATTCAATATGTTTATTCAAAGCCTTTATATGTCACCTCTCAGCCAATCAGGGCTGATAATATATGATGAGTTGAAATATTTATAATACAGTACTAAGTAGGTGAATACAGTCTCTCCACAGATTCAGTATCCATGAATTCAACTATCCCTGGCTTGATAATATCCATCCTACTGCACAAAGTATCCAGAAAGCATACCATTTTCTATGAGGGTCACCATTTAACTCTGGCATTCTTACAGGACTTGAGCATCCATGTATTTAGGGATCTATGGGGGTGATTCTGGAACCAAACCCTGGCAGATATTAAGGGCATACAGTAAAAAAACAAAAAATACGTTGAGATAAAAGGTTAAGGTTTTCCTCTGACATGAAGTCCAATCGTGTCCAATTCTGGGGGTTGGTGCTCATCTCCATTTCTAAGCTGAAGAGCCAGTGTTGTCCATAGACACCTCCAAGGTCATGTGGCCACTGGCATGACTGCATGGAGCGCCGTTACCTTCCCGCCAGAGTGGTGCCTATTGATCTACTCACATTAACATGTTTTCGAACTGCTAGGTTGGCAGAAGCTGGGGCTAACAGTGGGAGCTCACCTGCTCTCCGGATTCCCCTTTCGGTCAGCAAGTTCAGCAGCTCAGCGGTTTAACCTGCTGCACCACTGGGCGCTCCACAGAAAATATGTTACAGCCATTAAAATAACCAGAGCAGCCACTCCTAATTTTAAAGATTAAATGTTAAGCGAAATAACATACACTGATACCTTGACTTAGGAGTTTAATTTGTTCCATGACCAAGCTCTTAACTCAAAACGCTCTTAAGTTATTGGATGACCAGCCTCATTATAATTCTGTTCTGAATGTTATTAGGTTCCTTTCATCGAGGTATTTTAATCTAATGATTTTATCTTATATTGCTGCTATAGTCCTCCCCACCTTTGAAGTTGACTGAATTGCATTGGTGGTTGTTTGGTATTATTACTGTTGTATAAACCTTTGTTTTAACTTCTGTTTTACCATCTTCTTCTATTTTAAACTGTGTATATTGTTAATGTATTTGCGCTGTTACTTTTGTAACATTGTGAGCCGCCCCGAGTCCCCACGGGGAGATGGTGGCGGAGTATAAATAAAGTTTTATTATTATTATTATTATTATTATTATTATTATTATTATCAACACAACGACGTTGTATGGCACAGCAAACAAGATAGATATGCTGGATTTCGTTTCGCAAAATCACAAGTCGAACACTTCCCAAGTGTCTAGGATTGTGTGATGTATTTTCGGATGATGCGTGCAGATCCCAGTAGGGTGGCCTTTTGCAGTTGGCAGATGGTGATTTTGTCAATGTCTATTGTTTCCAAGTGCCGGCTGAGATCTTTTGGCACGGCACCCAGTGTGCCCATCACCACCGGGACCACCTGCACTGGTTTCTGCCAGAGTCTTTGCAGTTCAATCTTGAGGTCCTGATAGCGGCTGAGTTTTTCCTGTTGTTTTTCGTCAATGCGACTGTCACCTGGGATGGCGACATCAATGATCCAAACCTTGCTCTTTTCTACAACTGTGATGTCTGGTGTGTTGTGTTCCAGAACTTTGTCAGTCTGGATTCGGAAGTCCCACAGTATCTTTGCGTGCTCATTCTCCAAGACTTTTGCAGGTTTGTGATCCCACCAGTTCTTTGCTGCTGGGAGGTGGTACTTGAGGCATAAGTTCCAATGAATCATTTGGGCCACATAGTTGTGCCTCTGTTTGTAGTCTGTCTGTGCGATTTTCTTACAGCAGCTAAGGATATGATCAATGGTTTCGTCGGCTTATTATTATTATTATTATTATTATTAAGTTGGGATGCTCTTAAATCGAGGTTCCACTGTACTTAGCTTCCCAGCATAAGCATGAACGGAATAAAGTCAGCCTGCCTTTCCTTCGGAGAGTCATATCCTTGCCAGGATCAAGAATAGCCCATCTCTGACTTGCTGTATCTTCTGCAGAGACCCCTCCTGAGGTTTTCCAAGCGCTAGCTGAGCTGGGCTTCACCTCCTTCCGCGCAGGACAGGAAACAGCCGTGATGAGGATTCTTTCAGGTAAGGCAGAGCGCTTGCCTCAAGCCAGAGCGGATAACAGACGGGGATCCTCTTCCATATTGCTGTAACAGATGGCTTAACAAGACCTTCCTAGTCTTAGAAGATCTAGGCTCATCTTCTTGCCCTCTGGAGGCCCCCATATATTCAGTCCCAGATAGAATAATAGAATAGTAGAGTTGGAAGAGACCTCATGGGCCATCCAGTCCAACCCCATTCTGCCAAGAAGCAGGAAATCGCGTTCAAAGCACCCCCGACAGATGGCCATCCAGCCTCTGCTTAAAAGCCTCCAAAGAAGGAGCCTCCACCACAGTCTGAGGCAGAGAGTTCCACTGTCGAACAGCCCTCACAGTGAGGAAGTTCTTCCTGATGTTCAGGTGGAATCTCCTTTCCTGTAGTTTGAAGCCATTGTTCCGTGTCCTAGTCTGCAGGGCAGCAGAAAACAAGCTTGCGCCCTCCTCCCTATGACTTCCCCTCACGTATTTGTACATGGCTATCATGTCTCCTCTCAGCCTTCTCTTCTGCAGGCTAAACATGCCCAGCTCTTTAAGCCGCTCCTCATAGGGCTTGTTCTCCAGACCCTTATTTATTTATTTATTTATTTATTTCAATCACTTTTACCCCACCTTTCTCTCCGAGGAGACTCAAAGCGGCTTACAGTAAATGGCAAAAATTCAATGCCTAAAAACAATGTAAAAACAACAATTAATATAAAACAATCTACAAAACAACAGTTCATATAAAACAGATACCATTACAAAATAAAAACACATTATATAAAATTTTAAGAATGTCCAAGATTAAAGAGGATCATTTTAGTCGCCCTCCTCTGGACGCTTTCCAGCTTGTCAACATCTCCCTTCAATTGAGGTGCCCAGAATTGGACACAGTGTGATTCCAGGTGTGGTCTGACCAAGGCAGAATCCTCCTGGAAGACCCTATTTGATTCCCTGGCAATACAGGCTTCCCTCACCTTTGAACATATCTAACCTATAGCCGGAGCCTCCGGTGGCCTAGGGGATAAAAGCCTTGTGACTTGAAGGTTGGGTTGCTGACCTGAAGGCTGCCAGGTTCAAATCCCACCCGGGGAGAGTGCGGATGAGCTCCCTCTATCAGCTCCAGCTCAATGCGGGGCCATGAGAAAAGCCTCCCACAAGGATGGTAAAATATCAAAAACATCCCGGCGTCCCCTGGGCAACGTCCTTGCAGATGGCCAATTCTCTCACTCCAGAAGCAATTCCGGTTGCTCCTGTCATGAAAAAAACACACAAACCTATAGCCATGTACTTTTGAGGCTTGTTCTCCTCTTTCAACCATATTCTGCATTTTTTGTTCTATGTCTACTCAGAACACTGTTTTTCTCTCTTTCAGCTAAACTTATCACCATCTGGTTTAGCTAAAAAAAGACTGGGATGCACTTTTCAACCTTTCCCCGTATTTGACAATGCCCTGACCCTAATCTGTCAAATAAATGAGGGCGATCTGTGTAGGGATTGATGAGGTGAGCTCAACCTCTTGCATCCAGCATTCTGTGCTTTACTCATGGGTTTTTCATCACCAGATGGAGTCATATCTGGAATGGCATGAAGTTGAGTTTGTGTCGCCTTCAACTTGGGCCATGGAAGAGCTGGATTCAAATCCAGACCTTGTCAGAAAGAGCATTTTGAGTTAGTGTGATGCAGTCTTGGCCTCAGAGTGAAATTGAGATTGAAGACTGCAGCACACACACCCCTCCAAACTTGGTGCCATTGACACAAGCCAACAAAATCATAGTTTTTGTAATCATCAGAAATGAGAGTAGAGCAGTTTAAATCAATTTTTATGCTGATTTTAAATATGTCTTTATAAATTTAAAAATGTGACGAATGTTACATTACAGCGGACTACTGTAAAGTCTGCACATTTTGCATCATATTCGTGTAACACAAGCCAACAAGTATTTTTAACCAAATATAAATTTAGGTCATTCTTATAGAGTTTTTTTGGCACTGAAGTCAGATCAGTGTTTATTTTTTCTCTGTCACGTATAGTTTTTGCAATGAGACTAATCGAATAATTAATGTATTTACGCACTGATTTCAATAAAATCTAATTAACTAATTACAACCCAAACAGAGTAATCAAATATAAACAGTACAACTGCAGTGTGCTTGCAAGTTCCAGTGTTAGCCAGTAGGCTTAAGCGATCTATGTTTGATCAGAAATGTTTTGCAGATGGTTTTCTGGAATATATGATTTCTCGATTTTCACGGTACATCCAGCAGTAGTCTCGCATCATGCTTGCATTTCATGAACCTTGGTAGCACCGCTCTATCAACTGAATATCTTGGTGGAAACATTCTCCCTGCTCATCACTCACCATGCCAAGATTTTCAGGAAAGAATTCCAGGTGGGAGTACAAGAAATGCATTTTCTGTGACATGTTAGACCCCAGTTTCTGGTAAGCATCAAGCAGGTTCTGGACTTCTTCTTTGTATGCTGAAGACCTGTAGTTAGCAAGAAAGTTTTCACAAAGCCGCTTGAGTGTTGTCAAAACTGAAGGTAAAGTATCTAGTCTGCAGTGAGTTATATATAACTATACCTGCTTACACAGCATTGCACCATCAGTCATAAGTTATTAAGCAATCGAGTTCCTATTGGTCATTGGGTATTGCTCAACAGGGATGCAATCATCTAGACCTACACCTGGCTGGAGTAAGATGATATGCTAACATAGGCAATTTATGCAGGCAAGCATATAATTAATTAATTAATTAATTAAACAGGATTAATTAATTAATTAATTTCCAGCATTTATATCCCGCCCTTCTCACCCGAAGGGATTCAGGGCAGCGTTCACAATTGGCAACAATTCGATGCCTACACATAATTAAAACAGCAATGAAAATCCAATTAAAACAATATTAAAAATATAAAACATATGGTTAAAAATCCATTCATCCAAAATCCTCGTGCTGTAGCCGTAAATCAGTCCGGGTCGTCTTTATCATTAAATCTTCGAAAGCCTGGGCACATAGCCATGTTTTCAGGGCTTTTCTAAAACTTTTCTAACGATAGCTCTATACAACATTATATGGTACAAGACATATCACTGATATCATTATTGAGACACTGATATCAGTGCATAAATGCATTAATTATTCAATTAGCGTCATCGCAAAAACTACATGTGATAAGAGAAAAAATAAACACAGATCTTAATTCAGCACAAAATAAACTATAAGAATGACCTAAAATTATATCTGATGAAAAATACTTGTTGGCTTGTGTAATGAATAATTGACTGCAGTTCCCACCATTGGTCATGCTGATCATGAATGGTGGGAGTTGTAGAGCAGCACATGCAGAGGGTACTAGGTTGGGGAGGCTGATTGTAATCCTCCTGCTCACTTTTTGGGAGGATGACTGAGAAAAGAGTGTTAAAATGATGAATAGCACAAGTGAACTCTGGTAGACAAAGCCTCTCCGTGGGAGAAGGAAGATCTGTGTCAATTCCACCTTGGAGTTTCTAGTTCTCATGCTGCCCTGCCTGATGTTCCCACCTCCCTCTTCTAGGTCTCTCAACGCTGGTGGTCCTGTCCACAGGAATGGGGAAATCCCTCTGTTATCAGCTCCCGGCCTACCTGTACAGCAAGCGGTCCACCTGCATCACTTTGGTGATCTCGCCGTTGGTGTCTCTAATGGATGACCAAGTAAGTCTTTAGGCACCTTTGAATCATATTATCACAGAGTTGGAAGAGACCCCCAAGGACCATCCTTTTTTTTTTACTAGCAATTATTTACATGATTTATTGTTCAGCTCACATACTTAGAGGTTTCTCCTTATGTTCATGTGACTCACACAATACAACCAACACTCTCATGTCGGAGCCACCAGTGGCGCAATGGGTTAAATCCTTGTGCTATCAGGACTGCTAACCTGAAGGTTGGGTTGCTGACCTGAAGGTTACCAGTTTGAATCTGGGAGGAGCACGGATGAGCTCCCTTTGTCTGCTCCAGCTCCCCATGCAGGGACATGAGAGAAGTCTCCTGCAAGCATGGTAAGACATCAAAACATCCGGGAGTCCACTGGGCAACGTCCTTGCAGACAGCCAATTCTCACATCAGAAGCAACTTGCAGTTTCTCAAGTTGCTCCTGACATTAAAAAAAACCGTACATTTCACAACACATTTTTTGGAAAGCTCTGATCTTGTCAGAAGGCTCAACTCCAAATACTAGTAGAGTGCTAATCAACAGTCCAAGGCCAAGGTGATAGTCCATCAGAGGTGCAAAACATTAGTAGGATAACACAAATAGAGAAGTCAAATATCTGTTCCAGGGTCATAAGCCAATTACCAGAGTGTCCAGAGTACAAAGTTGAATCAGAATCCATAAACCGAGGTCCAGGAAACATGAGATAGCAAGAGTCCAAACGCATGGCTTCAAGAACTGACAATGTTGCCAACAACAAGGTGCCACCTCTGGGCTCCTTAAATCCTAAATTCACAGGTGTTACCATTTTGCCAGACCGGAAGACACAATCAAAGCACCTGTTTAAAAGCCTCCGAAAAAGAAGCCTCCACCACACTCCGTGGCAAAGAGTTCCACTGTTGAACAGCTCTTGCCATCTGGAAGTTCTTTCTAATGTTCAGGTGGAATCACATCGGCTATTTGTTGTGTTGTGTTCAACTTTTCAGTAATTCTACGCTCCTTTTGCAGGTCTCTGGCCTTCCACAACACCTGAAAGCTGTCTGTATCCACTCCAACATGTCCAAGACCCAGAGAGAGGCTGCCATGGAGAAGGTGAGCAGGCTGTGCCAATTGTTGTGGCTGCCTCACTACACTATGCAACAAAATTTGGCTGTGTTCTGTTCCTGAAAGTGTTATTGCTGTTTAATTGTGCGCTTCTGATTTTGAAAGTAGTTGTTCTACTTCTGAAACTTCGTTTTTGTGGCTGCCACAAACTAGACTTGAAAACATGGCTCTTTCGCTGCGCTTTTGGAGAGTAACCATTTTATATTTCTTTTCCGTTGCTCCCCCTAATATCTATCCTCCAGAATACCCCACTCCCTTATGACCCTGTTTGCTGTGGTTTTTATTTTTATGTCTTTCTCACCCCGAGTTTTAACTTAATGTTCATGTGGTCTGCCCTTGTTTTTATTGTCTCCTTGTTTTATTTTGTAATGGATATTATTTACTGTATTGTTTATTGTAGTGTGTTGTGCTGTTCTTTTATATGCTGTTTACATTGTATTGTTTTGGGCATGGCCCCATGTAAGCCGTCCCAAGTCCCCGTTGGGGAGATGGTGGCGGGGTATAAATAAAGTATTATTATTATTATTATTATTATTATTATTATTATTATTATTATTATTATTATTATGCTAAATTTGTTGAGATTCTATGAGACATTTATTGAGTAAGTGTTGCAGTATGTCCCACAAAAACAAAGTTTTTGCAGTTTAATAAACTTTTCCCCATGTTTTTATGATCGAACCAATGTGACCAAAATGACATTTACAACCCAGGAACAATCGTGTTATATGGTGCAATTATTATAGAACTATTCCCCATACTGGGTTACAGCTTCAATATGAAGCTTGCAATTAATAATCGTAAGCATGTTTGGGTTGCAGAAAGATCATTATCATTGTTATGCTGACTATCTTTTATTGTCCATTCAACTGTGAAATTACCTTTCCCCATTTCGGAACACTCTGCATTTTGCCTGGGATCTATGAATTAGTCTCCTGTTTTTAACACTGTATGCTGCTTGTTGATTTTAATGATTGTTTTTTTTTACTGATGCTGATGTTTTTTACTGGGATAATTGTTTTATTGCTCTGTGACTGTTATTTGTTTGTTTTATTGGGCCAGGCCCCATGTAAGGCGCCTTGAGTCCCTTCGGGGAGATGGGGCGGGGTATAAAAATAAAGTTGTTATTATTATTATTGTTGTTGTTGTTGTTATTATTATTATTATTATTATTATTATTATTATTATTATCTTGTTTTATACACTGCTTTCCTCAGAAATGGACAGTCATGGTAGTCAACATAATGTTCAGGGGCTGAACTTTGCCCACTTCTGCATTGCCCAAATGAACTTAATTTGTTCCTACACATGACATAATTTTTGAAATGCAATTTTATGATGCTGCTGTTTCCAAAGGGAAGGGGTTAACCCAGGCATGGGCAGACTTCGGCCCTCCTCCAGGTGTTTTGGACTTCAACTTCTGCAATTCCTAACAGCCTATCAGCTGTTAGGAATTGTAGGAGCTGAAGTCTAAAACACCTGGAGGAGGGCTGAAGTTTGCACATGCTTGGGTTAAAGTCAATACATGTAACTGGAAGTTCATTTAATTCATCATTTTCCATCTCCGAAGCCACAAAACATAAGAAATGCTCACTTAGGGATAGATGTTCGCTAGACCTGTGGCTGCATAATAAGAGTTGGGCAAAGTAGAAGAGCCTTGCTCCTCATGAGATGAGTTTGTATCTCTGCAGGTAAAGGCTGGGAAGGTCCACGTCCTCCTGCTTTCCCCAGAGGCCTTGGTTGGGGGAGGCCTCTCTGCCTCCAGCTGCCTCCCTCCTGCAGATCAGCTCCCGCCAGTGGCTTTTGCCTGCATCGATGAAGCGCATTGCGTCTCCGAGTGGTCCCACAATTTCCGCCCTTGTTACCTGCGCCTCTGTAAGGTAAGGAGCCTGATTGGGCCTTGTAAAATTTGCCTCCAGGTGCAGTCATGGAGTTAGAAAAGAACACAAGGACTATTCAGTCCAACCTCTTCTATCATGCACAAAAAAGCACCATCAAAGCCCTCCTGACAGATGCCCATCCAGCCTCGGCTTCAAAACCTCTAGAGGAGATTCCACTGAACTAGGCAGCAACATTTAAGGAGGTTCTTTTTAATGTTCAGATGTGCGGAGAAGAGACGTCTGAATGTTTATTTAATTTATATTATCATATTATAACCACTGCCACCACTATGTAAAGATGTTTATAATGCAGCCACCAGATGTAAAGGGGATTATCCACGCTTGCCACCACTATGGGAAGATATAGCCACTAGCTACTTCGAGAGGAGACCTTTTAATTTTTGTTTTTCTTCTTTCTTCTTGTTTGTTTTTGATGGTAATATATATATAACAGAAGCTGAGATGCTTAAAAGAACAATAACTCGTTTATTCTGGCACAAAGCTTAATGGTTACAGTAACTTTCTCCTTAGAGGCACTTTGGTTAACAGTTGCAAATTTAGAATGAGGTGTTTCAAACTTCTTAAAATGTCACTTCTTTCTTTACTGCTCTAAACTGCAGTCACCCTATGAATTACAATCACAGATTATCTGTTCCTCATCAGGAGACAGACTACTTTAAAATAAGTCACCAAACTTATTTTAAATTGACTCAAAAATAAGCATCTGAGTCTCCCTGATCCCTTCAACTGAGGGTCAGTCTTCACTGTACCTCATCAGGGCACAGACTAACTGCTTCTTTTTCAAACCTGCACTTCTCCACCAAAACGGCAGTTGGCTCCGCCCACTTCTCCATGGCAACCAACTCATGAGTGCAAAGTAACTGAAATATTGACCCTTTTAAAACGCAATTAAACATGACTTTTAAAACGCAATTAAACATGACATCTGTAAACTAAAAAATTCACACTTCGTTACAAGATGGAATTGCCTTCCCTGAAATTTGAATCTATTGTTCCATTGCGTCCTAGTCTCTAGGACAGCAGAAAGCAAACTAGTCCCCTTCTCAATGGGACACCCTTTCAAATATTTAAAAATGACTCTCATGTCACCTCCAAACCTTATTTTCTACAAGTTCTCTGGACATATTCCAGCTTGTCAGTCTCTTCCTTGAATTGTGTTGCCCAGAATCGGACATAGAAAAGAGTGGGACTGGGGGAATTGTTTATTTCTCTTTGTTAGTGTATTCTGGCATTGAATGTTTGCCATTTTTGTTGGAAACCATCCTGATCCCCTTGGGGTGATATGGCAGTTCTTTTATGTTGTTCACATTGAGACAGAATATACTACAAAGCAATACAGTGAAAGAAGGTAGACACACTTGGAATTGGCCTTTGCGTGATGCAACCAATGTGGAGTTTTCCTGCGATATCAGATTAGGTCTTCACACAGAGGGAGTGAAAGCTGGTTAATTAGGCACTCAGAGAGGCTCCATGGGAAGTCCTTGAAATCCAGGTGTCAAAGTCAAGATCTCATGGCCTTTTGGTTGGGCTTGGGCTTAAATTGAGTGATGTTTACTTGGTTCCTCAGAGCAGACAACATTGCCAAAAGCTTCAGGTTCCAGTCTTAGCTCTCAAGTCCATGTGTCACGCTTCCTGTGTTAGCTTATGTTCCTGGAAGAGTTTTGCCTTGGAAAAAGTTCTGCTTTCATGCTAATGGATTTATGCCTGTGATCTTAACTTCCTTGATTTCATGTACATTGCCATTTTTGGACTGTTGTTCTTTTGTATTTGGACTGCTGCTATTTTATAGGTCCTTTTCTTCTGCTCTTTTGA